>NC_137193.1:59630489-59672989 GCF_960531495.2 Zeus faber | reverse complement strand
CACATAAATGCCAGGACCCAGGGTTACCCAGCGGCACTGCCTCCACCAGCTTGCCTTTTCCCATAGTGCATCCTGATGTCATCTCTTGCCCAGCTAAACAATGCACACGCACCCCGCCATCCACATGATGTAGAAGAAAACGTGATATATCAGACCAGGCCACCTTTTTCCATTGCTACATGGTCCAGTTCTGACGCTCATGTGCCCATTGTGTGCGCTTTCAATAGTGGACAGGGGTCAGCATGGGCACTCTGACCGCTCTGCAGCTACGCAGCCCCATACACAGCGAGCTGTGATGCACTGTGTGTTCTGACACCTTTCTATCATAGCAGCATTAACTTTTTCAGAAATTTGTGCTACAGTAGCTCTTCGGTGGGATCGGACCAGACAGGTTAGACTTCGCTCCGCATGCGTATCAGTGAGCCCATGGGCGCCCATGATCCTGTCTCTGGTGCACCGGTTGTCCTTCTTTGACCACTTCTGGTAGGTACTAACCACTGAATACTGGGAACACCCCACAAGACCTGCTGTTTTGGAGATGCTCTGACCCAGTCGTCTACCCATCACAATTTGGGTGTTTTTGTGTGTATATATTTGTGTGTGTGTGTGTGTGTGTGTGTGTGTGTGTGTGTGTGTGTGTGTGTGTGTGTGTGTGTGTGTGTGTGTGTGTGTGTGTGTGCTTATGTGTGTGTGTGTTCACCACAGGATAAACCCATTCTTGCTATTTGCTTGTTCCTTCTGCTTAAACACTGTGTTCCCTACACTTATGGCACTTATACATACAGGGTAGGGTTCACATTCCTTCTAGATTTACTATGGAACACAGTGGGAAAGAAGCGGTGCACGTTATAAATCTACCACGGCATGCTACGGTTCCCCAAGGAGAGATAACAGCGGCATCTTGCAAGAGTGCTTGGATTTAAATAACACAACCATTCGAGCAAATGCTTTTTCTCAAGTTAAAGAATGGGAAAACCACCGGATGAGTTTTCCAACTTGATTGGCACAAGAGCAAAGGTCATAGGAATTTGTCTTTTTTTGTTCATTTTATGCCACTATCAAAGTTTAAGTTAATGTAACAATGAAATAACACATCTATCAATTGCAGCTATCTATTGACATTGCAACATAAATAATTGAGTTACATCAACCAAACTCATGCAAACACACATAATTCACATGTGAAATATAGCCCTTAAAATATGGATGGAAACATAATATGATAGTGTTGACAATACTCTATGATTGTGGATACTAAACGCTTCACAGAATGTTCACAGTCAGCACAAATAATTGTTATCATGTGATTATGTAATAATTGAGATGGCTTTAGCTCCAGGTCCAGGTACTATTTTGATATTCTGTATTTTAAGTAATTTTTCTCATGGTTTTGACATGGTTTCAAAACTTGATCACATTTATTTGTCTAACTACATTGTCCCCCTTTTCCCTCCCACTAACCACCCCATCTTGCTTTCTATTAATCTTTCTCTCAGATATTAGCTCTTTCTTTCTCACAGTGTTGTTTGTGCTGTATCATGTCTCATTTTCATACTTGCACAACGGCAACATGCAACGCAAAAAACACAAGCCGCACACATCGCATTACTAAACACAACACGCATGGCAACAGTGCAGGCTTTGTGTCGTGTTACCTGGTGTGAACTCCCATATTGGGAGCAACAATATTAACCGGGCTGAATGAGCCCCATTGTCTCGGGGCATTTGCCCCTAAGGACGATTAAGCTTGGATCAGCGGAGATACCCAACACGATTTGATTTTGGAGTGAAGAAGATGATGCATTTCATGATGGTGTGATATATTCATACTACCAGATCATAAACTAGGCAACTAAGAAGCCTTTTCTATCTAGTGGCACAGATCTGAAGATCTAGCTGGGAATATAACACATTATGCATTATCAGAAGAAAGAGTTTCTTTACTAGAGATAAAGCTACTGGACATGGCCCAGCTTCATAACAGTGATTACTAACGATCACACCCAATCGCAAACAAGAGACATACCTGACAGAAACTGCTTTTTCAACTGCAAAGTAATGAATACTGCAGAGTAAAGACAACACAATGCAAATGAAAGAGGCACTGTATAGAATGGACCATAAACAGAGAATCAAAGGACTCCTTGAAACAAACGAACAATGTGATTAAGTGCAGCATTGGGGAACCTGCTTTGAAATTATAGCTTGTCAAGCCTCAAGCTTCTGGTGCTTTATCAAAGCTCAGCTACAGCCAAGCCTCCCTTTGGATGAAATTGGACTGTAGCTTAACTACTGTACAGTGAAGTGATTGATTCTAAAGAGTGAAATCAACAGTGGTGGAAAAATTACATGAAAGCCCCACTTGAGTAAAAGTAGAGATATCTTACTAAAAAAACTCCAATAGTAAAAGTGAATCACTCAAAAAAAAATCACTCATTAGAATACTACTTGAGTAAAAGTCTTAAAGTAGACCACATAAAAGGTAGTTAAGTATCAAAAGTAGTTATATGGTATTAAATGTACTTAAGTATCAAAAGTAAATGTAAATGCTTAATTTTTTTGCTATGGGCTTTTTTTTTGCTCTGATTTTATTCTGGTTGCGAATATTTCCATTTTTTTCGGTAAGCATGAGAAGCACCTAATTTGGTAAGACGCATCTTTTACTGTAACATAAGAAAAGATTTGTTGTAATTATGGCCACGGGTGTTGGTCTGCATCAGTCGTACCAGTTGTAGGTGTAGGTGCAGGTGCAGGCGCAGGTGTAGGTGCAGTTGAAAGAGCAGGTGCAGGTGCAGGTGCAGGTGAAGGTGAAGGTGCAGGTGCAGGTGCAATTGTAGGTGCAAGTGTAGGTGCAGGCGGGGAGCAGTGGGCAGCATCACCTGGATGAGACTGTCACTGTGGCCATTGCTCTCCAACATGCTGCTTTAGTTGTGTCCTTCTGGGACACACCTGTGCTTATAGCAACGCTGCAAAAAATGAAGCTTAACACAGACAGGGTTGCCAGGTCTCCAGGACAGAACCAAGCCATCCCCCAACCCACAGACAACAAATACAACCTGTTTCATTGCATAAAAAGTAGCCAAATTCCAAAACCATGGACCTGGCATCTCTGAACACGGACAGAGAGTGTTTGTTTACATTGATCTCGCCGCTGATATGACCCTTGATTTGTCAACATTAACTTTCTGATAACTGGCTTCACTGACATCACTGGCTCCCAGTTTTCCTCCGATTTTATTTTGTAGCGAGTAACGAAGGTGTTCAGGGTAAATGTATTGGGGTAAAACTATAGTTTTTTTGGGGCAAAATGTAACAAAGTGAAAGTAAAAGTCGACAGAAATATAACTCAAATAAATTACAGATACTCCCAAAATATATTTACTGTAAGTACAGTGACAAAGTATTTTACTGTATACAGGGGATCCCGCAACAACCATTGCTAAAACAAATGGTCTAAGAAGCTTTGCTGCATTTCTTTTTATTTGTAAGCCATTCTCAGCCGCTGTAATTTAACCAAGGTGCCATTACGCAGTCTCATGCAATCTGGTTAGTTTAGCCAGAACATGGTGCATGTTGTTGTGTGGAGTCCATGAAGGAACTCACACACACTCTCGCACTCTTCTGGAAAAGACCCCTTTCTTCCTTTCATTCTTCTTTCTCTCTCTTCTTTTTCTCCCCCTTCTTACTCTCTCATCTTTCTCTCTCTTCCAATGCTCTCTTCAGGAACAGTTCCCTGGTGCATGTTCTTAAAACTTTGTACCAGTACTTAATAAATACTCATCTTATAATCATTGTCTTTGTCTCCTCAGTCCAGCCATCCAGTTCCACATTAAAATTAACCATGACTCCCCATCACTGATTTACCAGAAGGGGGTATCATTAGCAACTTCTTGGAGAGACCTAGGGCCTAGGCCTACGATGCAAGATGGGCCGATCCCCCATAGGAGCGATTTCCTAGGAAATCTGAGCACCATACTCACATGGTTTTGTGTCACACGGCAGGGGGAAATATGCGGTTTAGAAGTCTAATACAATACAAGTCACATTTTGCTGGTTTACTGCAACATGGTGATTGTCAACACCCCCAGCAACCCCACAAGCACCCACGAACCGAGCGTCCTGTGAATACACGGTTCAGTAAAATCAACAAGTAAACACGTATCGCATTGTATCGCTTGATGAATCCTTTTTGTTTGGATAACAGATAACTGAAGTAGCCTCCTTTTTTACGCTTTACAAACCAAATCTTTTGAGAAGGTAGCTTTTCTCCACTGCCCCAAACAGAGCAGCGGTGATGGGGGTGCTCGGTAGGGGAGGTGGTGGTGGGTCGGGTGCTTCAACGCTTCCCAAATAACCAAAACAAAAGGGCTCGTCTGTGAGACAGCAGAGTGTTTGAATCCATCTGAGCTGAGCTGAACAGGCATGCTGGCAGGGGAATACTTCAGGGGAAGGGCAGCAGTCTACTTTATGACTGTGCTGACGTCAATGGCATAATTCAAATACTTACAGAGTGCACGCTTCCAGCTTTCACTCTGCGGCGGGGCAGCAGCCAAAACCCGGCGTGGAGTCTGTCCCCACCAAACAGAGTGGAAGAAAGAAAATGGAGCGGCGTCACATCAGCTACTGTAGTGAACTATTAAAATGCATGTTTATTGATCCTTGAGGTGTCATACTCCAAAAAAAGGCAAAAGGATTATTTTATTGGCTACAACGGGTCGTGTATAGCGTTCTGTACATTTATAATGAGAAGATTATGAAAATGAAAGATGTTGAAAATTGAACTTGACTCAAGGGCAAGCAGGTCATGGTATTAACGAGAAGAAGGAAGTGCAAAGCCACCACTTATTTTGAGTAATAAGATTATTCATGTTCAGGATTCGCATTAAAACTAAAACTAGAGTAGAAACAAAATGATGATTCTTTTGGATAATTGAGGGCTGAAGGCTCTCCAGAGGCTTAAATATGAGAAAGAAAGAAAGAAAGCAACTAAAGGATACCTTGTAAATAGGTATCATTTATTTGTTAAAAACTGTGTGGCACAGTATTCTACTTGTTTCGGGTCCTATGGAGCCACATGCAAGCCTAATGTTAAGACACTTGTGATGCTGCTGCCGTTTGGGATTGGAGGCTCCATCTTAATCCCAGTCCTCCTGCCGACTTGATGCCATCTGCGGGCTTCGGCAGCCGGACGGCTGCAGATTGAATGGTTTTGAAGCCCAAGAAGGGCAACCTGTTACATCATGCCACAGTTGATAATGATGTAACTTATCACCTCAACGCTCCACTATTTAACAAAATACGTTTTTTTTTCTTAACTGACCGACTTTAATGGGGAAATAAATCTCTTGGGCAACATAAGATCAATTCCTCATCAGTTCCCTACATGTGAAATAAACCTGTATTGTCATGTATACCAATTAACATGGACAAGTAAAGCCGTTCCCCAACCTCAGCAGCAGAGAATTTCCCTGCAAGGGATGAAGAGGGGACCCGCTGGGGATCCTGCCAGTGGTATTGATAGCCGTGGGTGAATAGCTGGCGCACAAGCTTGTTTATGGCATTCTACACTCGTGGGCCAGAGCCAAACCTGTCATTTGGTTGGTTGGTTTTAACCCCAGGAGTGTTTTCAATTTGAAGAAACTTCTTAAAAAGTTCAGCCCTCCCCTCACAGAGCAAAGCCCTACACTGATGAACAATCAAAGGAATCAACAACAATTATGTTGGGAGTGGGGAAATAATATAAGAAGTCTATCCATACAATGAAAACCACACGAAAACATGCAAAGCGATATACAGTACATACTGCATATGCATAACACTTAGAAAAGTGTAATTTTGCCATGTCCCACAGAGAAAAGTGAGAAGGCCCTCAACACGCAGCCCTCCAGACGTCAGTCCTTCCCGATGGAAAACCTCCAACCTCCTTAACCCTCCCAACGCACCTCGCCGAAATCTGAGACTACGAGGCCAAAATATGACCTAATGCTGGATAAGGCGAGGCATCGGCTTGGCATCTCTGCATATCTCAACCCAAGGAGACCCATACATAAACATCTCCAAGCCCAGTCCTGTGCATAAACAGGCATGAGAAGGGCTGTGTTAAGTCCATGTCTTTATGGAACAAAACGGAATTGGCTCTTCAAGTTCAAGTTCAAGTGATTATTTGTCACATACATATACATACGGTCATACATTTGCTTGTATAATATGACCTTAGTTAACATTTTACTCCTGCTAGATATGTTAGTGATGGTAATATGTGAATGTTGCCTATTGACGGTTCCAATCACCTGAATCTGATTGGCTCATAAAAGGAACCTGCTTTAAATCTTAACAAAAATGTGCAGAACACAGCTCCCTGTATACAGTTTTGTGGGAGTAAACACATCCCAGAATGCAACACGGACAGTAAAACATTACGGTAAGAACAGCCAATTAAACAGAATCTGCGTTCAACTCCCACATTACAGTAGTTCACTATGGACACAGTGCACCGACAGTCGCAACCAAAAAATGTGCCTCATTCACCCTCAGCATTGGTCAGTTCACAAATTTAAACGGGTTTGAATTTTAACTTTTCATCCGAGGCTCCAATAACTCTAATCAATAGGGCGGCCATTAGAATGCATTTAAACAGAGGGGATTAAAATCAGCACAGAGTATGTCTGTATCGGACAAACAAAAGAAGATTCCAACATGGTATCAGAGGATGCTGGTGGCCGCTATACTGTACCTTTTCAAAATAAAGGAACATGCCTGGTCCAATGGAAATAGACTGGCAGAAAATAGGTACAACTGTTTATAAATCACATTGGTCGCGAATGTTAAGTACCGTTTGGCTTGTTCACAATAGCCCTATGCACTCGCTTAAAAACAAACAAACAGAAAACATCCACGATAGCAACAACAAAAAATAAATAAGGGAGAAGACCACAATCCAGCACCGTCAGAATAAAAGACAGTGAGTTGACCTCATCACTATGGGGTGATTACTTAACTCCTTTATGCAACACATTTCCAGTATACAAATAGGCCTACGTGCACCACGCTGCCCTCGGTAGTGCTTCTCTCTTTTGCTCTTCCAGATACAGACACAAACACACGCAGGGCAAGACAAGTATACAATCGTGGCCGAAAATATTGGCTCCCTTGTATTTTTTTTCTTTCAAATAACCATACATTTCTTCCAGAAAATTGTGAAATTAAAACATTGTTTGGTATCCCAGTGTATATGTACATCATTGTCTGACCAGCGATGGACACTCATCACCAGGTCTCCGGGCGCGTCCACGAATGCTGCCCACTGCTCCTGGCTGTGCCCCTGGAGGAAGGACAAGCCAGGATGGGTTAACTGCAGAGGCCTCATTTCACCGGCCACCATCCAAAAGCATGTGCATGTGTGTGTAGTGTGGTGTCGTAGTGTGGTGTGCTGTGTGACGATTAAAGATTGTTCTTCTTCTCTGTTCTTCTTATTCTATATTTATTTTGGTTGCAGAGGAACAAAACAAAAAATCTGAGATTATTTCAAGAAATAATTCGATGTCAATCAGGTGATTCACCTTGAACTCAACTGTGGTGATTCACAGATGCCTGCAATCTAATCGGCACTTATTAAAATGGAGTTCAACTTAAATGGAGCGAAGTACTCATTCTGCTGTTGTGTGAAACTGTGTACCACACTGAGAATGGAGAAAAGAAAGTAAATGAGAGATTTGTCTGAGGTGGTCAGACAGATGATGGTAACCAAGCATGGACAATGTCAAGGCTACAAGTCCATCTCCAAAGTATCCACCGTGCACAAGGTTATCAAGAAGTTTAAAAGCCGTGGTACTGCAGCCAACCTCCTTGGAAGAGGACACAAGAGAAAAATTGACAAAAGTTTGCAGTGAAGGATTGTCGGAATGGTGGAGAAAGGACCTCAGACACTCCATAACAGATTCAAGCTGACCTTCAGACACAAGGTATGAAGGTATTTCAACTCACACCATCCGTCGCCAGCTCAATAAAAGGGGGTTCTATGGTAGGAGACCCAGGAGGACCCCACTGCTGAGAGAGAGACTAGAAAGCCTGGCTGGAGTTTGTCAAAACAGAACTGAACTAGTAAAAATCCTTCTGGGAGAATGTCCCGTGGACAGAGCTTTTTGGTAAATTGCATGAAGTCTATGTTTACAGAAAAAAATGAAGCCTTCAAAGTAAAAACACTGTCCCAAATGTCAAACATGGAGAAGGTTCACTGATGTTTTGGGGTTGCCTTTCTGCCTCCCGTACCGGCTCGAATCCGTGCCAGGCATCATGAAATGGGGAGGTTACCAAGGTATTTTTGACACAAAGCTGCGTCTCCGCAAGGTCACGGGTCCTTCAGCAGGACAATGACCCAAAACACACATCAAAAACAACACAGGAGTGGTTCAAAACTAAACGCTGGACAGTTCCAAAGTGGCCAGCAATGAGTCCAGATCTAAATCCCATTCAACACCTGTGGAGGGATCTGGAAAGAGGAGTGGACCAAACTGCCAGTAGAGAGGTGTAAGAATCTCATTGGAGTGTATAGGAAGTTGACAGCAGTTATTTTCTCCAAAGGTTGTGCTCCCAAATATTAAATCTAGGCTGTCAATCATGTTGTCAACGGCATTTCTTTTTATTTTATGATTTAAAAGGATATGTTAAGTTCTGAATCAAAAACACAGTTTCTGTACTATTAACAGTGAAATAAGATACGATAAGATAAACCTTAATTAGTCCCAAAATAAAGAAATAAAGAATTGGAGACCAAAAATTTGTGTCAATTTCAACTTATTTTAGAGACAGTTGTGAGTTTACTTTTAAATGTGGAAGGGTGCCAACATTTTCAGCCACGACTGTATCTATTGATGCGACAAAGAAAAGGAGAGCAGACGGAGAGAGATGGCAACTTGCGTATCCATTTGAGTAAGCAGGCGCGGCTTAAAGGCTGAACTGAGGCAAATAACAAAGACGGATTGAATGTACTATTAATGTTCATGTATTAATGTAATCGCTATGATTAATTAGCTTGAATTTACAAAAGAGAAAATTGCCTAAAATAGATTAGTGAAATAAAATATTACAATGACTGAAACACCAGCATTATCCTTCCCCATCTTGTCACGACAAAGACGTTTGGTTTAAATAACACTTATCGCCCGTACTTAAACAGGAAATAATCCCCATATACAGAACAGATATATACTGCATACATACAAACTGCATACTGCATACACAGACTTTGTATCTTTGACGTTAATGCGATTGCAAAAATCTCCTGGGTACCTTGGCATAAATTCGGCAACTCGGCGGATACTCATGCGATGGGCTGAGACATTGGAACATTCCCCACAGTGTTGTTCTACAGTACAAATCCTCATAATATACACCAATATTACACATGAAGTGTATTAACAGTACAAAGTACAAAGGCCCATGTTAATAGCACCATTTGACACCAACGGCTAAAAGCCCGAATGGTTTCAAGGAAGGCACTTGCAGAATTCCCCTTCCAAGTTGGACTGGGTGCATAACACTGTAGGCGGTGAATGGGAAACATACCGTGGCAATACAGACAGTACAATGTAAGTATTAATAATGTAGTAATAATGTTTTGAATTGAAGAAACAGCTTTCTACATCAATAAAATCAAGTGTCTCATCCACTGTACTAACTGGGGTAATAATTTGTTTGATTTTAAGTCACATTTACAAGCTTGTACATGCGTGTACATCATACACAAACACGTTACATACTGGGTTTGGTGCGGTCCCGGCGACATGGAGACCCCGGTGGATACAGTAAATATTATTGGTGATGTCACCCTGTCTCCAGGAGCTGACGAGACGAGGAGTGAGGTGGGAGGGCGGAGGGGTTAGAGCCAAACCGTGGTATTCCTCACCCCCTGACGGAGAGCAAACACACGGCTGCCCACATCTGTCACAGGGTGTACACAGGAAGATGGATGACGGGTGGCTCCCTCTCTCCCTCTCCGGGTCTCCCTCTCTCTCTCGCACTGGCTCACCCACGTACACGTACACAGGTTTAAGGCTGCAGACACAGCCTGTGATGCAAGCGAGAGTCACCCAAACAAACAGACGGACAGACAGCGCTGTGGACGTGGACACGGAGCTCGGACGTGCGTTCCAGAGTGTAGCCCCGGAGCTCCAAACTGGTGAGCCCAGGTTTAAAGAGAGAGAGGAGTAAAAAGAGGACGAAAGCCAGAGGAGAGAGAAAGAGAGAAAAGAGGAGAAAGACAAGAGTTTCATCAGTGTTTTGGCTCGGGGCCAGGGCCTCGGACGTCTCTTTTCCACTCGCTGCTGGTCGCAGGGTATTTCTTTCTGGGTGACGCACAGTAGTGATGGGTAATCCTTACACAGGCGATATTTCATCAACTTTCATTGCCTGGAAAAATGGCAACTCGCTCTATCTCCTTCCTCAACGATGTCAAAATATTTATTACAATAAATAATAATAATAAAAATATAAATAAAAATATAAATAATAACATAATAATAAAATAATAATAAAATAATAATAATAATATTAATAATAATAAATATTATATTTATATTTATTACATTTCACTGCATATATGTATGAAAGTATGTATATGTATGTGTAAGAATAAACATCTTGAATCTTGAATCTCGAATATTTAGAAGCCTTGATAACAATTAGTGAGCTTGTTGAATGGACCCTGAGGGAGGCTACGGACAAGGCATCATCTAACTGTCTCCAAGGGGATACGATAAATAGTTGTTTTCATTGGTTTAGGGTACAGAACAAGTTTAAAAGTTTAATTCAAAACGTCATTCATAGAGGACTTTTCAAAAAAGTACTAAGTTCGAGCAAGGGCTCCATCAACAACTGTCATAATCTGTCCTCTGCTTTTGGACTGGTGCTGGAAATCCTTCCACACTGAGTTGATAAGTGCCCTGGGATTGACATGCGGCTCGTATCCAGGTTGCAGATTGCAGATCAGCAGCTGTGGACTTCTTTCCCTCCCCATCCACTCTCCATCGGCGGCTACCGGTAAAACGTGTTCTGTTCGTGCCTCGCTAGTCAAGTGGAGTTGGGTGGACGTACAGTACGTGGGATCTCAAACTCTCTGGATCTCTGGAGATGGCTTGAGCGATTCTGATCCCAATACGTTTTCCTGTCATTTTTATGCGGATATGTGCTATCCCATGATAATCAATGGGTGGGTGGACATGATGGCATCACTACATCATGTCCTTCGTTCCGAGGCTGCGCATTATTGCGTCATCCGTCCCGGTTTCGCAGACGTGCTTCAGGAAAGTGAACGGAGACAAATCAGTTTAAAAACGACCAGAAACCTACTTCAAACTAAAACATGATGGGCGGGGATGATTTAGAAAATGGTCAAAACTGTCTGGTTCTTGGGTGCAGCGGTCAACCTTCACATATTTGATGCCAGACAAGAATTTTGACGCAATAGACCAGACCCTATTGACAATATTTATCAGTCTGGGACATGACTAAGGACTAAGGTGTGTATGTGTGTGTGTGTGTGTGTGTGTGTGTGTGTGTGTGTGTGTGTGTGTGTGTGTGTGTGTGTGTGTGCGTGACAGTAGCCCACAAGGTCAGCCTTAATTCGTCCAGGGAATAATGAGTGTGTTGTCATGTTGGAGTTACTTACGCAGGTCAGGGTCTTTCTAGTCTTTGTCTCCTCGTCACTCTGAAGGAACTCTTTTGTCTCCGCAGAAAGAAGGATGTAACCGCTATAGACAGCCTGCAGGGGGGTGTTAAAACAGCTGGAGGAAAGCCTGATGTGGCCGTGTGTGTGTGTGTGTGTGTGTGTGTGTGTGTGTGTGTGTGTGTGTGTGTGTGTTTAGGGAAGTCCCCATCGCCCCACAGTCTTTATTTCCTCATTAGTGTCCTACTCCTACTCAGCAAGAACTTCCGCTGACAGCAGGTGTCTGTGTGACGTACACACACACACACACAATGCACCTGCTAGCGTTGAACAATATGGAGGCAGAAGAAGGGCCCGTTGTGGCTTGCTCATACTGTAAGTCTCACACTTCCTCTTTCCCCTCGCTACTCTTCGTGCTAACTGACTCGGCCTCCCGGCGCTTCAGCTCTCACAGTGACGCAGGTCCATGGACCTTAGAAAGATTTAGGAAGAACAAACCGTAAAAAAACACGCACTCTATGTCCTGGACAAATGAATCACAACTGACGCAGGAGAGCGTTGCCAAACTCTGTCCAAGGAGAGAATCCAAGGACCAACCACCATCAGCAAAGTGCGAATCATCAGAGGTTCAGGGTTATAGCCTGGAGAAAAGCGAGGTACCAGGAAAACCGGCAAACGTCCAACCACGTGAGCGAGGAGTCCAAGGGGCTTAAGATTCCTTGTCTTCACAGTCCAGACATCCCGACACCATTTTGGTGTGAGTTTCAGAGAACAGATCTGTGAGGGCCAGGAGGACAGGCGATACTGAGGTCTCTCTGCTGCTGCTCCTCCACCAGCCATGTCTCTGGAATAAACAGGAAACTCTCTTCTCAAATATGCCTTCCCCTCGACACTGACTCCCGTTTCGATCCAATCCTCACAGCTTCGCCACGTCCGTAATTTTCACAATAAGTGACCAAGAGTGCTACATCACGGTGTCCTTATTAACATCTCCTAAAAACCTCCTAAGAACCATTTCAGAGCACTTTACAGCCAATAAAATGTAATGCACCAGAATCCTACCAGCCACAGGACTGACCTCCCAATATTTTTGGTTGAGTTTGGAACAAGGCCTGTGGTCGCAGGCAACTTTGGATCGATGTGGCTAAGAAACTCTCGGCGCACTTCCAATCCGGGGGACGCCTTCCAAAAATAAAGCATGACAGCATTTCAAGGGGTGAATCTGTGGAGGTGCAGTGACTCTGGCTGTTTTGGAAAAGGCCGATCCCACCACAGAACGCCACAGGAGCCGCATCCGGATACGCAAGAGCCAACGTGAAGAAAGTGATGTATTGTTGTGTGTACCACGGCACCTACGGTAAAAGGCCTAATTTAAGGGTTCCGCCCCGTTAATATTATCTCTTCTCACTTCTTTGCTTGGAAAGTTGATTTGGGGTTGATTCTACAAGGAACTTGAGATGTGAAAAGGATTTTCTCTGTGAAGTTCAAGCTGGAACAGAGATGCAGCCGGAACATCGCGAGCTGTGAGGTGGTGGTGGTGGTGGTGGTGGTGGTGGTGGAACCAAGACTAAACAATTACATGGAATTTGACTTATATGGAATCATATTTATCTTTGACAACAACGAAGCTGCAAGGACACAGCAGGTCAGAACATATAAAGTGCATTTTGTATATATTCTGTAACTTGTGTTGACTAGCGTCGGTGAATTTGGCCTTGCACAGGTTATCCAGCTGCATGGACAACAGCACATGTACACATATTCAAACATATTCACACATATTCAAACATATTTAAACATATTCACACATATTCAAACATATTCACACATATTCACACATATTTACACATATTCACACAAAATGTGTGCTCGAATATGTGTGATTTGGGCACACATTTTGTGTTTTGGTGAGGCTTCTGTTTTCTCCGTTGTATCAAAGCCTGCATTAAATTCACTCTGCATGTGGTCACCAAACTGATTAAAAAGACTAAACCACAACACTGATGTACAGTAGGTCTCTCTCTCAGACACACACACACACACTGAGAGTAATAAATGTGTACAAAGACAAAATACAGAATGCACAAACAGAAGCGTTGTAGAGTTGAACATCTCTGACACACATGCACGCACGCGCACACGCACACACACACAGAGCTAGTTCACATGATGGGAGTTCCAGTTCCAGTCAGGAAACTTAAAGCCCTGAACTATTAGATCGTCGCACCCCTCTCTCTCTCTCTCTCTCTCTCTCTCTCTCTTAGGTTTCAAACTCCTAGTCTGCCTGGCGACCGGACGACTCGGCCTGTATCCCTGGAGGGGTGCCGGACGAGTTGCCGGGTGCGAGAGTATCTCTCTTATCGGAGAGCACGCCATCTAGGGGAGTTGGGCCTTGAAATTGTTTTCACTCAAAAGTCGGACAGTGACGTTTGCGACGCAGAACCACACGTCGGGCCTTCCAGCTCTGTGACGCACGGCAGAGGTCACTGTGTTCCGGTATAATCTGGTATCTCTGGCTCCGATCCAGCCTTCAGGTCACCCTGTCTGTCCGAACCTAGCTAGCCCTCCCCCCTCGCTCCCTCCCCTGCCGAGACCACCAAGTGGTGAAAAATGGCGGGAAGCAGTATACTGGTCGGAAGTAACACTAGACATACAGAGACAGAAATACTGGGATGGATCCCTGCTAGCTAGCAACACTGAGGGGGAGAGGGCTTAAAACTGAAAGTTTCACAATGTGTCGACTCACGCTGGTGCGGAGAAAGAGTGGTGGGAGCGGGGAGTGGTGGGAGGGGGCCATAGGGATGGTGCAAACGGATAGAAAAAAAAATGGCTCCGGGGAGGATCGGGAGGGGGGCTTCTTGTCCATCCTGACTAGAGTAGAGAGCCACAGAGAGAGAGAGCAAGCGAGAGGGAAGGAGGGAGGGGAGGTAAAATGAGGGAGCGAGCAAAAAAGGTGTTGTTTCCATAGCAACTGTGTGTGTTGGCATTTTGAGGACGTGCAGATTGGAGAGGAGAGACGGCTATAAAAAGATGGTTCACTTGGTAGCTGGGGCATTTCTACATGCTAGCCCTGCAATGATACCCCTGACCGATCTAACGTCCAGCAGAAGACTGGAAGGGTTGTTTGGAAGTGTGTGTTGTCTATGTGTTTGTGAGTGTACGTGTATGTGTGTGTGCGTGTTTGTGTGTGTATGAGTGTGTTTATGTGTATGTGTGTGTGTGCGCGCATGTGTGTGTATGTGTGTGCATGTGTGTAGGGTTGTGCAACCGTGTGTGCACGCTTGTATCTGTGAGATCAAACCCTGCACACAGTGGTGGTGGCGTCACTGAGAAGCCCCAAGCAGGTGGACTGTCAACGGGGGGGGCTGCGTGTAAGTGTGTCTATGCCAAGTTCGATTCTTTGTGCAAAAAATACAGATTACATGAGTGTGTAACTGCATGATAAAATAGGGTACGGAGGAAACGGAAATGAAAAACAGAAACAACACAAAATCATATTTAATTCCATGGTTCCAGATCTATCATCTTATCTTATCTATCATCAGGCTTATCTACCTTTATCACATTGGACGCCATGAGATGAGTGGATGTTTGCACCAATAACAAAAGGTAGTGACCGGCCCGACGTACACATCAAAATCATTTTGTTTCAGTCTGAGTGACACTACATTTATCTGCAGCTGTGTTGACTGCAAAGTGACAAACAGAAGCTTCCAAAGCGAAAAGCAGGGTGGGTTCGATTCCCCTCATGTGTACCCTGAGAGACTTATCTCCTTCTTCTCCTTCTTCTTTTTCTTGCCTTTTCCGGCACATTCCTCCTCTCCCCTCCTCCTTTCATCCTCACCGCCGTCCGCTCCACACCTCCCCCCTCCTCCTCCAAGTCCTCCGGGTGCATTCCTGCACGTACCGGGGGCCGCTGGCTAACACGGGGTTGTCTGAGGATGTTCTGCACATAAAGAGGCTGATGAGACGCATCCTAACGCCGCTTAAATCAAGAAAAACCTTGACCGTGTTGTTGGCCTTCCTGACTCAGTTTACTCGCTCTGCAAAGGTAAATAACTGGCGGATGATAGAAACGTCATCAACACGACAACAGGACACGCCCACTCACTGGCTGTGAATTCTCCAGATGATTGCCTGCTCCGTTCACACGTACCCCTCAATCAGACATTCCACAGATTTTGTATGAGAGTGATGGCTGGGTAAAGCCTGGTTAATATCTGGTCCAACTGATTTTGTCATTTGCATTCCCACGTACAGCTGTCCCTGGTAATGTCCGGATCATTTCAGGGTTGTAGTGCATGTGCGAAAGCAGCTTTGGACAGGTTAGTTCTCCACTAGAAAGCCCTCAATCAAAAAAAAACAACTGATAAAGACTGGATTATGCAATCCAACGGATGATTCATTCACAAGACCTACGACTCTCCAGGATTTATGACTTCTCTGATCTGAGGGAGTAATTTACGGATGATCCACTGGAGATCACTGAGGTCAGTGAGGTTGTGTTGTTTTCCCACCACATTCAAACTCTAAAGAGATCCCGAACTGTGCAGCCATCCAGTGTTCCGACGCAGAACTCTGAGAGAACAACTTTGTGAATGGTAACAATGGCTCAAACCATTTCTCAAACAGATCCAATCAGGGCTGTGAAAAAGCCACCGGGGCCATTAACACTCCCACGTCAAGTCGAGCTTGATTTCCTGAATGGAGCTGCCAAAAAAAGAGCACTGGCAAACACAGCATCCATGACTATCTTTATCCTCCTTTGTCATTAAAAAAAAAGAGTGTGTGTGTGTGTGTGTGCGTGCGTGTTAATATACATATATCATTAAAGCGCAGAAAGAAACATTGAAAATACACCAACACTTTGGTAATATACCACATTCCAAATCCTAACCATCCAATTAGTATGGTGTGTTTGTGTGTGTGTGTGTGCACGCGCAGTGCTTCTTTGCCCTATTGCGTAACAGTGCCGTATTGTCCGAGCACCTTTTCGCCTTCACGCCCTGTGCCGACCTATTGTGTGGTGTTAACCAAACACAAACTCCTCAGTCCACACTTTGAAATAACACGTACCGCAGGGCTCCTTTTTTGGGGGTAAAATGTCATGTGGGGCTGAGCGGCCGCGCAGAAAAACACCCTCACAATGGAGGTCCACAATGGAGCCTGGAAGTGCCAAACGCTTGACACCTAGCGATACACCACTGATTAGCCATTATCCAGTTAAACAGAGAGAAGCACATATTATATCTCTCCCAAGCCTACGTGCAGAGACAAACACATGGGTGCGCGCGAGTACACATACACACACACACACACACACACACACACGCACACACACTCACAATTTACATTTTAATTAAAATGTCAAAATATCAAAATCAAGCCTTTTGAGGTGAGATTTTCTTAGTCGATGAGTTTACAAGTTCGTTACAAGCCTTTATAGATACACCGATCAGCCACAACATGAGAACCACCTGCATAATATTGTGTAGGTCCCCCTGTGCCTCAGAAACAGCTCTGACCCGTGGAGGCATGGATTCCACAAGTCCTCTGAAGGTGTCCTGTGGTATCTGGCACCAAGACATTAGCATCACATCCTTTACATCCTGTAAGTTGCGAGGTGGGGCCCCCATGGATCGGGCTTGTTGTTCCAGCACATCCCACAGATGCTGCATCTGATTGAGATTTGGGGAATTTGGAGGCATTTGGAGTCAACACCTTCAACTCTTTGTCATGTTCCTCAAGCCATTTCAGGACAATTTTTGCAGTGTAGTAAGAGCATTATCCTGCTGACAGAGGCCACTGTCATCTGGGAATACCGTTGCCATGAAGGGGTGTACTTTGTCTGCAACAATGTTTTAATGTAGGCGGTACGTGTACAAAGAAACATCCACATGAACGCCAGGACCCAAGGTTTCCCAGCAGAACATTGCCCAGAGCATCACACTGCCTCTGCTGCCTTGCCTTCTTCCCATAGTGCATCCTGGTGCCATCTCTTCCCCAGGTAAACTCCGCTTTTATTGGCTTATTTACCATATTTAAGTCAAAGCAGTTTGCAGCCAGTTTAACACTCGCCTTAGAAAATGTGTCACCGACCCTTCAGATGGAGGGTTGAATGCACAAAGAATGGATTGCGGCTGCTAATAGCACCATGAATTGCGTATCAATTTGCGCTCGCAATCCGTCCCATCTCAACGTTTGATTCACAACAGATATTGCGCCAATGATATGTCAGCGCAAACATGCCCATAACGTGTTGCCAGAGTGCAAATTAACCTTGTTTTGCGTCCAATTGCAATTATCCATGTGGCAGAGTAAATAATCGAGGCATGGACTTGCAGGGTCCG
Source organism: Zeus faber (assembly GCF_960531495.2). NCBI lineage: Eukaryota > Metazoa > Chordata > Actinopteri > Zeiformes > Zeidae > Zeus > Zeus faber. Next base: position 59,654,977 of record NC_137193.1, on the reverse strand, counting down.
CGCAGTTACCACAGGCTCTCTGCAGACGCTAATAATTTCACACTAACCACGTGTTAGCGCCAGTGTTGGATTGGACATTTTTTGCATTGAGGCTCATTTGCATCGAAAGGAGATGATTTTGCGCCAAATGTAATCCTTTTGTGAATTATTTTCCAAACTGTGAGCTGTTCAACCGCGCTATGGCTTGAAAAGACGAATGTTGTTTACCAGTTCCGGGGGTGTGGGGGGGTGTTGTGTACAGCGCAGAAGCAAACCAGAAGCACAACAACACAACAAAGACAGTTTGAATTAATTGCCGACTGTAATATGATCTTAATGGCAGCGTAAAGACCTGCCACCAAGGACCCAATGATACTCCAAGATGCAACAACATCATCTTTAATGTATGTGTGTGCGTGTGCATGTGTGTGTGTGTATGTGTGTGATGGTGTATTATATCATCGTGTCAGCATGGACATGTTTGTGCAGTGGTGGGCAGAGACAATAGGCCTTTGTCTCTTCGCATCCTATTTTTCTCTGCGGGCTAACAAAGACACACACACACACACACGCACACACACACACACACACACACAAACACACAAATGCTCGGTTCCTTCTGGCTTCCGTCAGTTTACGACAGTTAAAGACAGTTAAAGACAGCAAAACAGGAACAATCTGATCATCTCTTTCCTGCCGCATGGTTCCTCTTCCTCTCCGTTCAGTCCCCCCCCCCCCATAGAGAAAAACAGAAAACGAAAAGTATCAATGAGGGAAAAAAAGAGAAAGAAGAGAAGAGAAGGCCGAAGCTGAAAAACAGCAGATAGAGAGAGAGCGAGAGAGAGAGAGAGAGAGAGAGAGAGAGAGAGAGAGAGAGAGAGAGAGAGAGAGAGAGAGAGAGAGAAAGAGAGCGAGAGCAAGCGAGAAGGCCAGACAGAGGGAGGGAGGGCCGGCAGGATATCGTTTCATTCCCTGAATCATTGTCTCCACAACGACAGACTGGCGGGTTTTGGGGGAGCCTGTTACATAATCAGAGCTGAGGGGTGGCTGAGTGTGTGTGTGTGTGTGTGTGTGTGTGTGTGTGTGTGTGTGTGTTTGTGTGTGTGTGTGTGTGTGTGTGTGTGTGTGTGTGTGTGTGTGTGTGTGTGTGTGTGTGTGTGTGTGTGTGTGTGTGTGTGTGTGTGTGTGTGTGTGTGTGTGTGTGTGTTGGTCAAGGGGAGACGTGAGCCGAGGGCAATACTATCCGGTCACATTCTGGGTTTGAGTTTAGTGGGTTTTACCTATTTTTCTATATTAACATTATTAGCTGAGTTATTATTATTGATAAGAGCAACGTCAGTGTGTCTTTGGAAACAACAGGCTTGGGAGTCTGCGTCCAGGCAAAGGATGGAGATCATTCTTTATCATTATTCATTTCATCATCCTTTAGCGGCGTCGCATAACCATGACATTGAAATAATGCTGCGTTGTGATACCGGATATTGGAGCTTAAATCAATGATGAGGTGATATGAACTTGAATATGAGGTCTGAAATATTATGTATACTTCTTATTACTGATTTACTTCAATGTAATGAACCTCTAATCTTTCTAATAGCTTTTGATATAGCAGCAGTGAGGCGAGGGAAGCCGTTTGAAAACGATACTTAACACCGTAGTGATGCGTGAACTCAATCGTCACAGAAACCTGGATTGGCTCCGTCAAATTAGCCGTTAAATTCAAAGTTCACGAAAAAAACAGAATTTTTTATTCTATTCTATTCTATTTGGGTGAAACTATGTTTTTCTCCTCAGTAAAACCAACGTTAGTTCATCTAAAATATTATGATTAAGGAACGACTTCATTAACCTTTGCATAAAAAAAAAAGGTCACACCACCCGTCATTATGTTAGTTTAACACACACACACACACACACACACACACACACACACACACACACACACACACACACACACACACACACACACACACACACGCACACGGAGCACCTGATGAATGCGGTCGTGAAGCAGGAAGAGAGAACTCAACCCATCTGCTTTGACAGGAAGTCAACAGTAGCCACATGCAGGCGCACTGACGTCAATCAGAGCCACAGGAACACCTCCCCACAGCACGCACACACATACACACACATGCCTGCGCGCACACACACACTATCGCAATCTACACTGTTGCAAACACATATTTTTCTCATTCCACACTCAAACTGCACATATCATGTGAAAATCTGCAGTGTTTAAATGAATGGACGTTGCAATCTCAACCATAGACACATATAAAGGAATGTGCTGTATATACATCTTTATATACAAATGTATCTTATGTCCTTTTTCCCATAGTGGGAACTTAAAGTCTGTGTAAAGTGAATTCAGTGATTTGTTTCTAAACATATTATACATGTTAGAAAGTAATCGCTGAAAACATGTGAAAAGACTGCGAACGATGTAGTACCGAAATGGTGGCGTTGGACCGTTAAACTGTTTCTCACCATTTTTGTGTTTGTTTGTTGATTTTTTGGGCAGGGCTGAAATGGTGGCTCGATGACGCACTACAGCCATACTTAGAGTGGCCCCTTCCCTAACACTACAGTATATAAAATCTAGAGCCATCTTTTCTCCAAACTAAGCAAAAAAAAACAGTGTCTTTATTGTAGATGTATTTAATTTACTCTGTTTCCTAATTGAACGAAACAAACAAAAAAAACCCCTGTACTTCCCGGGCAACTTAACCCCCCCTCCTCTATGGTGTGACAAACTCTGAACACATTTATTTTTGCTTTACAGGGACTTTAAGATGCACGGGGGTACAACGCAATCCGTTTCTTACTCATTCCACCACATGCGTATGTTGGCTCACTGTTCTTGGTTTTGGTTTTTACAAATATCTCTTTTTACCCAACATTCATGCGTCACGCTGAGTTTCAGGGTTTTTGTGCCTGTTTTTCTATGCATCACAGTTGTGTATTAAGATTCGATGTTTAGACCTCACGTCAATGGACATGAATGGATAAAATGATTTATTACATTTAGCATGTTAATTATACTGTTATAAGCTAGTTAGTACATAGTCAAAATTAATTTATTAATTTGCCATTTATACACTATATACCCATAAAAAGTTTATCCTGTGCATAGTATCGCATTTTGTATACTTTTATATATCAGACTAATTCTGTTTTGTATTCTTATTCATTTATTTAGTTTTTGGCTATTTGTATATAATTGACAATTTCTCTTTTTACTTCACTTTTTATTCTGTTTAATTGTATTATTAGTCTCCATTTTTTTTTTTAATGGAAATAGTCTGTAGTGAAACACACTGAACCTCACCAGAAAAAATTAATAGTATATGCAAACGGAGGTTATGTATGTGAGTGGTATTTCATTTGACACATTACTCTTATTAAATCCTAAACAACCCTTTTAAACGTGCATTTACGTAATGAATTTATTGGTGGCATGTCTTTCTTCAAGATCAAGTCGTTTATGAAGCTATTAAGCTCCTTTATATGTCTCCTACTAAAAGTATTTATTGCTTGGCATTGAATAATTCGGCCCTCAACGCCAGCAGGAGAGGAAAAGCAAAGACTTTTTTTCTTTTTCTTTTTTAAACCTATTCTGAGATTCTTGAGTCAGCTCATTCCATTATTGATTATTGATTCAGAACCAGAAATCCAGATGTATTCACTAGAAGGGTTTGTGAAGAGGCCGAAAAATACCTGCTTCTTTTTAAGAGACCACACTGACCATTTTGTAGAAAACACAGCATGTTACTACAGGGACAGACACACACACAATACACACAGATGCAAAATGCATGTTTACATGTATACAGAAACTTTAGGAGGCTTAATAATGTACCACAGAACCAAAGAAAATATGTTTTTCGAGTATCTGGAGTCTGCATCTGTGTGTATGTGTGTGTGTGTGTGTGTGTGTGCGTGTGTGTGTGTGGGTGTGTGTGTGTGTGTGTGTGTGTGTGTGTGTACGGAGCTGGGTTGGCTTTTGTTTTTGAGCAAAGTTAATACTGAGCCAGAGACCAATGTTTTGCAGATTGCAAAACAAAATGAAAAAAAAATAAAAAAGATGATGGGATACAGAAGAAGTGATTGGAGTTAAAAGATGAAAACATAAGGTTTGCAAAACAAAAATAAAAGCCGCTTCACACGCTGTAGGACACGTGCGTGGCAGCAGGAAGCCACGTGAAAACCAGTTAACATGAGGTGTTTGCCGTTCTCACCTGGCAGACAAACTCTGGTGATGGGAGGCTGGGTCGTGGCAGCAGGAGACCTCCTGGTAGAGAGAGGACGGAGGGAGAAAGAGAGAATAAAAGACCAAGCGTAAAGTGTTCAAAAATCACTTGTTGAAGGGAGTGTGTGTGTGTGTGTGTGTGTGTGTGTGTGTGTGTGTGTGTGTGTGTGTGTGTGTGTGTGTGTGTGTGTGTGTGTGTGAGTACATGTGAGTACATGTGAGTACGTGTGAGTACGTGTGTGTGTTGTTCTACGCGCACACGGTGAACACAAAACGAGTGATGCTGACGATATGGGCAAAGCCGTGGTGGTAATAGTGCTCAAGCTGCTCGACCCGGAACCGTTCCTTTATGTTTGAACATACAGGCTGTGGGGGTCTATATATCGTTTTCTATGTGTGTGTGTGTGTGTGTGTGTGTTGCACGGAATTGTCAAAGCTGAATCAAGGTCAGAGAGGCTCTGGGTGTTCAAGAGAGCCAACTCGCTGTTCAATACAGTCCCTGGAAGGAGGAGGAAGCACTAAGCTCTGACTGACACACACACACACACACACACACACACACACACACACACACACACACGCACACACGCACACACGCACAAACACAGCCACACAGACACAGCAACATGTACAAGCATTCCCGTACACACACACACAAACACCGAAAGCACACAAATTCCGGCCGGAAGGATGTCCTCCATCCATATTTCCTCTTCAGCATCAGGAATGAGGTCATAATATATCACTTCTGCTTATAAATTCACAATGTGAATGTGTGTATTGTGCTAAACTACAAGGTTCAAAAAACTACAATAACATGATATTTATTATATTGTTTGTTATATTGAGGTTCACGAATCCTAAGAAAGCTGAATTTCTCACACCGGGTTCTCAGAAGTCCTTCAGTATAAGTCAATATTTGGTGCATCTTGCTGAGATACATGCCTTTGCTGCTAGCCAATATCAATAACATTATCTTTAGGAAATCGTTTGCTATTGAAAATGAACGGTCTACTACTTGTACTTTTTTTTTGCAGGATTCATCGGAATCAGAATGAGCTTATTCCGCTGAAAAATTCTGAGAAAAAAGCTACACTGGTGGGAAAAAATGAGTTGCAGTGCCTTACGTGTAAATGCCTCGGCCGCATACTGATGAGGCATTCCATCTGTGTGAGTGTGAACGTGTGTGTGTGTGTGTGTGTGTGTGTGTGTCTGTGTTTGTGTGTGTGTGTGTGTGTGTTTGTGTGCGTGTAGTTCACCACAACAAAGGGATTCCACAAAGAGCACTGCGATTGCTCTGAGGCATGGAAGAGATTAATTCCGTTATATTGTTGTTGTTGAAACAGTATATCACGTTGTAAAACCACCTTGTTTCAGCGCGACTTCACCGTTAAGCGGCTGAAGACCTCAAACCCAATTTGAGACGATGCCGGTGTGTGTTTCTGTGTGCGTGATCCATTGCTCCTCACTGATCTTTTCTCAGTAACCTCAATAAAAAAAACCAACAAAAAAACGGCGCAGTGATATGCGACTCTTCATATAGAGCTCAACACTGGCACCCTGTGATGGTTGTATGGAACTGCACACACACTACAAACAGCTCGTCCAATGTTGATCATACGCAGGTTTCAATGTTGGCACGCTGGCTTCCCCTTGTCACCTCTCTCACTTGTTATGGTAACTACAAAATGGATGTCAAACAGAACAAGTTGACCGCAGTTCCGGTCCATGTTCTATTTAACTTGCATTTTAAATGTCAGATCCTACACAGGAACAGCTTTTCTAAATATCGTGTTGTCGAGAGCAGAACGAATCATTTATCAACGAAAACGTTAAAACGTGTGGGGAGGTGGAGCGTGAAAGCTGGTTACTAAAGAAACAGTATTTTGTGAATCACCGTCTATTGTCACGATGTTTGATCTAACCAATGTCACCGCAGTGTATAAAGAAGGGTGTATAAATAGTTGTTCATTTGTTATGTTTCACTTACTTGTTGGAGGCACATTGTACATTGGTCAGGACTGTGAAGTTGTTCCTCACACTTCGAAGGCTTGCCAGAACCTGACAAACACAGAACCCAAACGATGAGAGTAGTGATGGGCGACATTTTTTTTTTTTGCAAGATGGGATTTTCGTGTGCTTGTTATCCCACGGGTCGTCCACAGGACAGTTATCGAAGCGGTTCTTGGCAATTTAAGAATGAATAAAGAGTTGCATGGCAGGTTGAGAAGTTGAACTCCACTTGCAGACTACCTCTGTCCTGGATGCAACAGCATACTATACACTCTGTGTTGTATGCCCAGCGTGCTGACAGCACAGGTAAAAAAAGAAGAAATGATGGGATTTTCGGCGCAGTTAAGCCATAGATAAAAATCAAGATAGCTTCCAAAAACAGCCTGATACCATTGATTTACCTTTGACTGTGAATAGGGTAAATAAAAGTGTATATTTGAATATATTACCTGGGCAAAAGGCGTTACAATCAGGTCATCCCCGTGTCTGTTTGGGACAAAAGCACAGAAACAAGAGAGATGAGAAACGCAAGGCGCATTTGTGGAGCCATCAAAGCAAACTTCACTGAGAGTCTCATGGCTAAAGGATGTGGGTTATTGCTCCTCGGCAACATCCTCCCGACTCTCACTCCCCAAAAAAGCAGATGGGGGAGGGAGGTGAGAGAGAGAGAGAGAGAGAGAGAGAGAGAGAGAGAGAGGAAAACAGCAAAAGAAGCCGGCCAGAGGCAGCGGACCCCGGATCGTATATTCACGCCATACGCTCGCTGCCAACTTGGCTCAAGGAGGAGGACAGGTTCGGAAACAAAAGGGGTGGTGGGGGGAGCCTAAGAAATGACGGAGCGGTAACTTTGTAGGATGGCTGTGATGAAATATTATTGATTTGTTGTTCTGGGTTACAGCTCATTGTCATGACAATGACAATGACTTCTTTTAGAAAGCAAAAAAAAGCCTTGTTTCATCTACTGTGCCACAGAAAAGAGCTAGTCTATATAAAATAGGGTATCAGGGTGATACATTAGAGTGCATTAGAGTTCTCAACCTGGGGTGCTTGACCCCCCCACGCAGTGGCCAGAGATCGCCGGGGGTTGCGAGACATTGGGACGATTTGAGGCCTATGCTTCCTACTAGTCACAAATGTATTAAAAAAATCAAGTGTTTATCGTTAGGTTTGGGCTATACTGTCATATTATTTATTTCAAGTATTTTTTTTTTTATGTGAGCTGCTGTGACCTCCAGGGATGAATAAAGCATCTATCTATCTATCTATTGGAACAAAATCCATTACTATGTGTGTGTGTGTGTGTGTGTGTGTGTGTGTAGGTGTGTAGTAAATAAATGAAAGTCTCTCGATAGAAATCGGAGACTTTAGTTGCTACGTACAGTTCAGAGGCGATGGAGGAGTTGCGGGACATGGACTTGGGCGACAGGTCGTAGTCGCTGTCCGAGCGGTAGAGGAAGGACTCCCGCCGCTGGTTGTGGCCGGGGAAGTTGGTGTGGAGGACCAGTGCCGAGCCCGGGGAGGCCTGGGGGTCCAGGGGGCTGCAGCTGCTGGATGGGCCATTCTCCACATCGAAACTGGAAACAAGCAGAAGAAAAGCAAAAAGAGAGCTTGAGGTTAGGCCATTTTGTCTCCATGAAAGTACTTCTGGTGTGGGAGTGGTGTGGTTTAAGCAGCCACACCTATCTTGGGTCTAGGTAATTGGAGCCAGGATCAGGGTGGCTGTATGCCTGTTGCTAGTTAGAGTAATCAAAGAGCAACAGGTAAAACCCCCACCCCCACACACACATGAGGAGAGGAGCCTTCGTCATGATACGTTTTCCATCTCTTCCGGAATTGTTCCACCTGGCCCACTTTCTACAATAAAACTGCTGTTGTTTCAACCCCATTGCCTGTGTTTCTGTGTCGGAGGGCCCTGAAAACGCTACTCGGGTGGCGTGCGGCAGAAGAAACTGCCAGAGTACTCTTGATTGAGGTGGCAGGGAAACCAGTTTGCCTCTTTTCTAGTCCCAGTCTTATGTAGTTGATCCAGATACAAGGCACAACATTAAAATTGGCAATGAGAAACGTGTGTGTGTGTGCGCGTGTGCATGTGTGTGTGTGTGTGTGAGAAAGGCAGTAGGCCGTGCCAAAGAGATACGCTTCATGGTTAACTGCATCTGCAGCCCTAAGGTCAATCCACTAGTATCGTCCCTTTGTGTGTGGGATCACATGCGCGGACAACCTCTTGTGCAGTCGTTCCACATGCGCACCCACAACCACAACCACACACACAAATACACGAACACCATCCAATCTCTTGCTCTTACGAAAGATACACACAAAAGATCTGACAGTTTTTTTTGTGGCGGTAGATGCCATGCTTCGCTAGGAGTTCAAAAGGTTAAACAAAGCCGTTCTCATAAAAAACCCAAATGTCTGGGAGCACCTTTGTCACTAATGGATACTGCAAGGTCCTTCCAGTACTGTATGTGTAAAACGCTTCCATGTAGAAAGAAACAAATGTACAGGATCTCTCAAGAGACGTTTTGTGTTTTTCCTCCGGTGTTTCCTGGTGCTCCAGTTTACTGTAAGTCATGTTGAGCGTCGGGGGTCGTGTAGATGTAGTCGTTCAACAGCATTACAAAAGGTTCTCGAGTCATAGCGGGCAACCCTGTGAGGCGTTTAACACATGGTCAGTTGAGTACCACGTAGTATTCTCTTTCCATGATGTACAGCAGCTCTAGAGCTGAGATGTTAGTACATTATTAAATCAGTCATTTTCGATGCATACCTGTTTATCCATGTGTCGGGTGCAGTGATTTTGAGATTCTGGAAGGTGTTTTTCACTTATTTCACAGGAACTAGGCTAGTTGATTCCCTCTTGCAGCCTTGCTATTTCAGTTGTGGATGCACAGAGATGAAATTGCTATTGACATTTTTCGTCTGAAGATAGAAAAAAGGCAAATTCCCCCCCTAACCTGGAGTATTCCTTTAAACTCCGCTACTCAGTTCACTACACAACTGAACAATGGGCCACTGTTACCACATATTAATGACAAAAAGACCGCAAATCAGAACTATAACAAAAAAAAACACAAAATATAGCTTGAGGCAGCAATACACGGGGTGTATAAGTTCATGCTGTCACTCCTCTCAACATCAGCATTAAATCTAAAACAAGTTCAATTTTCAGAGTTTCCAATGAACACAGCATCGACTCACTTAATGACGCGGTGACTCGAGTTTTGTTGTCCTGGTGACACGTGGAAATTACTAATACAAGGATACACTTGTTGCGTGTTATGACTTTATCCTTAAAATGAGAAGGTGTCTGTCTACTACCTGTAGTCCACTGAGTCCTGCTTCACAGTGTCTCTGTGGATGGAAATCACTCCATGTGGAAGTTCCCACCAACACGCCTCCATTCAAACGCATTTAACACTGCATTTCCCTCAGAGACATTTCCTAAATTTTTTTAACTTTTGGGACTAAAATAAAACGGACACGATTCAGACCTGTGACTCTGGAGCTGCAAGCGAACTCCATGTGTGATGACACAAACACAGAATATGTTTTGGACTGTTTTCAACTCCTCCTCCTCCTCCTTGAACGCAGCAGGAGGTTCACAGCACCAGATAAGATGGAACAGACTGCGTTTATATTTACAAAAAGGGCAAAATAATAAAATATCAAACGAAATGACGTCACGCAGGCAAGATAATACCCACACGCACACACAAGAGTAGTTCGTAACGACGATGGGGTCTGCACTGCGCCCAATGCGTTCAGAACCACAATCTGTTAATTCATAAGGAATTGGCTGAAAGTGTCTTACTCAACAAACTCATCTCGCTCCAAACCACGTGATGCATGAACGTTCGACTACGTTTCACGACTTCCTGCTCCGTATGTGGATTGATTTGGATGAAACTTGAACCCTGAAATATCTGCGACGTCTTAGCTCTAATGACACCTCAACCGTGTCCGTGGCTGCGGCGGTCTTCTGTTCCAGACACTTTTAGCTTGAAAAGTGCCAAGGAGAATAATCATAATAATAATCTGAACAATAACAACAGGGCTCTATCACTACGGGACGGACCCCTAATAATCATAACCATACATCATAATCATAATGCAGTGTCTACTTTTGGCTCCTCAAGAGAGCGCCTCCAAACAACATTAAAATTGTTTATTTAAAAAGAAACAGAGACCTCCAGTATGTACCATATCCAAAGTGCGATGGACAGTGGGAACTACAGCCTGAGTATAAGGGATGGCATATCCCGTTGGCTCAGTGGATTAGTGTACTTGTCTGGGAACCCATTCATGTGAAGTGACCGTAAAGGCTAAATTCTCACTCATGCCAAATGCTGTCATTTCAGCCGTTCCCCTTTATTATCCAAGAAAAATAAAACCGACAAGGACCAATATCAACTGTTAACTTCCTGCTTTCTGTTTGAAAAGCAGGCTTCGAAACCCATTTAAGACGAGATGAATATATAAAACAAAGGTAGGGAAATGGAAATATATGAGAGTTCCATTGCTTTGGCAATCATCCAGAAAGGGTTGAGATGTAGTGGAAGTCTGCTTTGTAACGGATGAAGCGGACGTGGGACGAAGGACTTATTAACCATACATGTTGACAGAGCGGCAGGAAAGGAGGCCAAATCCCTGATACCAAGGAATTAATTTATAAAGCTTTCTGGGATGAGGGACATATTTACTAGAACTAGCAACACTGGAGGGGATTTGACAACGTGTAAATGTGAGTTAAAAGGGTCAGTGCGTCACGAGTTTAGTGACGCACATTTAGGTATGCTTCTACGTGTGTGTGTGTGTGTGTGTACGTGTATGTGTATGTGTGCGTGTGCGTGTGTGCGTGTGTGTGTGTGTGTGTGTGTGTGTGTGTGTGCCTCTCGCCTCCTAATTACAGGCTGGCTACAGGAGGGGACAGTTCTTACATTCCAAACATCAACTTTCAGAAGCAGGTTTTAAGCTATTTCTTAAAATTTGTTTTTAACAGCAACTAATGATCTGCTTTCTGTTGGTCGCCCATGCAGTGATCAGGTGTATTACCGCTACGGTTGGGAGTACTGTAATGTTTTCGGCATTGTGTGTCACAAAGCAATCAGGAAGTGAGCCCGGTGACCTTGCAAGGGCATTCACTCCTGTTTTCACTTCCAGTTTCCAGTGGGGCTGAGTCACCGAGACAGGACTGGCTGGTCAGTCCACTACTGCACTGGTTGACGGACAGATGACGAGTCCACTGACCGACCATGTGAGAACAGGACAGACAGGCTTTATTTTGCCAAATACCCAAAATGTACCTTAAGCTAACATAAGTGAAAATAAACGGGAAAAGAGACAGATGAGAGAACAGCAAAGTAGTGATGAAAAGTTCTGCTCTTTTTGGAGATTCCGCTCTTAACAAGTGGCTCAGAAAAAACAACCGTCCAGTTTTCCAAATCTGTTCGTTTCATTCACTTGGTGTAACAAGAGTCAGAGGAGTTGGTTTGGCTCCGAGTTGTGAACAGAATTGTCACAGCAATCATTTAATTCTGCTGAAAAAGATTTATTTAGGTGGGAGCGCAAAAACCCGGCTGAACCGAGTCGCAAAAACAATGGATCTTTTGCCGGAGATATGTTCACTGAGGACGAATCGTTTGCCAGTCTCGCACCGCTACAGCAAAGGTCACGGGCTCTGTCCTCAGAGTGAGATGACGAAGCTTCTCAGGCTGGAGACAATGGCGGCGTTCCTCTCTGCCTCGGTTCTTCCAGGTAGCCAGGAATCACTGACAGTGTTTGTTGGCAGGACCGGCCGGTCTTTGATACCTGAGACGAGCCAGCATCCTGTCTGTTGTTAGGGATACACGTCCTGTTTGTCTGAACCCTTCTGAGGAATTGCCATGAGGTTTGGGAAAAAAGAAATGACTAACGACACTATATTATTCCGATTCCTTACAGCTATCTGGCACTTGTATCTGGTTGAATGTATAAACAGGTGATCGTGCGCTTAAAGGCCCAGGTTGCTCCAATGGTCGATGTGTGTTTTGATTGTTTCCAGCCGCTCATGTGCGTGAAGTCGTTTTGGACAAAAGCGTAAAGAAGGTAAATATACAAAGAGGAAACTTGTGTTTGCGGTCATTCTGGTACTACGATTGGACTGCAGAGAGACTTCGACAATTCATAGCAGCTCCACAGCCAAGAAGTAAAAATTGATATTCCTAAATATAAATTCCTTGCGGGAGGCACCGGAAACATTTTTAAGCTCTTGACCTTTTCTGGTCTGTAATCTAGACGTTTAGGATAATGTATGGTTGCAGGCACACGCGTGTGTGTGTGAGTACAGTTTGTTTGTCGCGGAATGACTCTCTTCCTGTGGGTCCCGGCTTGAGGAGAAGCGGGTGTCTGTCCGTCTGCCAGTGCAGGCAGCGGTGCCATGGTTACACCTCCTGTTTGTCCCGGCCTCAGCCCCAGTGTTAAACAGATATTTCTTTATTCAACAAAGTTATTCTAGTAATGTTAACAGTCTTGTGGAAAGAAAAAAATGGGGGGGGGGTATAAACCAACAGGTCCAGTAAATCAGTAATATGTGCCGTCCTGGAAGAGAAGAACCAGTTTATACAAAGAAATATCTGTGCCACACCACTCACCAAAATGTCCCAGAATACCAAATATGTATGAAAAACAATATATAAAAGGTGGTTGTTCATAATTTCATTTACAACAATATTCAGCACATTTATATTTGATACCAATGTGCATTTAGCTTAACATGTATCCTGACCGTAACCAGAGCCATGGTATCTTTGAAAAAAACAAAAGGGGGAAATTCTGATGTAGGTCATTTCCCAGTAAAATGTGCCCAAAATGTCAACAAATTTTGCCAAAACAAATTCTGCAGAATTCCTCTCTGACAACTAATGCATCCTGTAATCCCAAAGGAGCATTCCCAGGAACTGCAATGACAGATTTTAGTGCACAGCCCGCCTGCTGTCCAAACAAGACGCTGGACGGGATGCTGGAGCATCGTTACAAAATCTCCCCTCGGAGAACATTTTGGAATCATCGATGACCTCATTGATGACGTCAGGATGAAATGACAAAAACAGACAGATAAATAAGAATAACATTGGCTTGTCCTTTTTTCAGTGGCCACTGATGGCAAATATATTCTACTTCCCTGGGATCCACTGTCACCTTCCTCCTATGAGTAGCTCTGATTTACGATCTATTTTTGGTCATTTGAAATCTGTAACAGCAAAATGGAAGAAAGGGAAGGATCTGTCAACCGTCCAGCGACGGGGGGGTTTATTAATAGAAAATAGGCCACTAACCCAATCAGGACGTGCACAAAGTCATTACACATGCACATTTAGGTACAAAGTCACGGAGCAGATGCTGTCGCCGAGAATCAGTTACGGTCTAAATGCGCAAAATCCATAAATCACACGCATTTTGGGGTAAAAATAAAGAGAACCCAACCGAATATGGGGCAATAACAAAGAGGAGTGAAGGAGAAATATGAAAAAAAAGAAGAGGAGAGAGACATAGACAAAGAACAATGCAGTGACAGTGATGTTCAGCAGGACGAGTCTGGCTACCTTGGGTCAAAGTGCGTTCCATTTTTACACGTTCAGTCGACGTCTATAAATACGATTTCAAGGTCCTTCTACTTGTTTATAAAGCTCTTAATGGAACAGCACCTCCCTATATTTCAGACTCCTTGTCGTTCTATGTCTTTTAAATGTCCCCACAGTACTCCAGAAGAAAAGCGGGGAGGCAGCTTGTACTCACTATGTCCCAAAGTTGTGGAACACCATTCCACAAAATATCAGAGAAAAAGGCTGTGGACGTCTTGAAAAAGCAACTGAAAACATACATGTTTACTCTAGCATTTCACTAGTGTGACTGTTTTCTTCTTACCATTGACTTTATTTTAGCTTTTTGTTTTCTCCTAAAATGTACTACACATTCACTTCAAATTATGAATTACTATAAATCATGAATTCCCAAATGTCTGCAAAGCACTTTGAGCTGCAAATTGTGTTATCTATCTATCTATCTATCTATCTATCTATCTATCTATCTATCTATTTATTTATTATTATTATTATTATTATTATTATTATTATTATTATTATTATTACGGAAGCAGCGGAAAGAAAAAGAAAGAAGAAGATTATTATTTTTATTTATTTATTTATTTGAATTATTATTATTATTATTGTTATTATTATTATTATTATTATTGTTATTATTATTATTATTATTATTGTTATTATTATTATTATTATTATTATTATTATTATTAGGGGTCCACCCTGCAGGACAGCCCCTTATTGTTATTGTAAGAGGAAAAATTGTCTGAATTTTTAAGCCTAAAACTATCTGGAAAACCAACCTCGGCATAACACACGAACACGATATTTGAACCGCGCTGTCACTAAGACCTTGTTGTTAAAGTTAAATCCAAATTGATCCATGTACGGAGCAGATGTTAGCGAAAAACCGACCAGATTTTGAGCGATTTTAAGACCGACAACGTCTGATGCGGAAATATGTCCAACCCGGCTAAAACTATCTGGAACACATGCTTTAGCATAAGCAAGAAACACTGTTAATGTGACTTTTTAACCACTATGTCACAAGGAACTCGTTTTTGAAATCTAATCCAAATCGATCCACATATGGAACAGATATTAGTGAAAACCCAAACAACTTTGACCCAAAATATTCAGCTGTTCTGGTGCCTAACTACCACGTCACACGTCTCGTTCCAAAATGAACGAGATGAGATTTAAAGGAAGACGCTTTATGACGTCAACACGGTGAGTTCTAACAAAGAGAAGTTCTGGTTTACAGGCAAACACGGACGGATGTTTTAAAGACAGGAGGGTTGCGTTGTGTAGACCACAAGTGGTTGCGCCACGAGACAAGCAACCAGGAGATGATCCGGGGGAAGCCCATGCTGCGTTCAAATAAACACGGAAAATCGTTTCAGATCATCAAGGAAACTGTAAAACGCACCTAACACAACTCAACAGCAACAACCCGTGTATTGCTGTATTGCCTGCAGCTATATATATATATATAAAATAATAATTATTATTATAATTATTAGGTCAGGAATTTTTTTATGAATATTTTAGGCTAAAACAATTTGAAACAGAACAGTTACAAACATGGTTCAGGTCTGCTTTGAACTTGTCACACACATCTTGTGGTTAAACTTTCATCGAAATCGATACGTGTATGGAGCAGAAATTCATGAAAAACCAGCCAAATCCGGCCCAAATCACAGACCTGGTCTAAGTCATCGAATGCCACAGTATCTACAACAGGGCTAAAACTATGTCACAACACAACAATGACAGAAGTTACGAACACGGTTGAGGTGTCGTTTGGACCAGTATTTCACAAACATCTCCTGGTTGAACTTTCATCCACACTGATCCACATACGGAGCATACATTAGAGAAAACCGACCAAGTTTGACCCACAGTAGCAAGATGGTCGTGCTTCACCGACACGCCCATGTTCAAAAACGAATTGAACGAGATGAGATTTACAGTAAGACGCTTTGTGATGTCATCATACTATTTACTATGAATGTGCAGGTTCTGATTCAGTATGTATATTGTCACCGTGTTCAGACTCCATCACTTTGTCGTGGTTAGAGATTACAAACTAGGCGTCTGTGCATATGTTTATGTAACTAACCTGGTAGATGTCTGTGGTTTGTTCGATTTATATTTTATCTCTTTGATCCCCATTACTTTGCCGGATTCATGAAAAAATATGACAAAACAGAGTACACACAAGAGTACAGTAAGTGATGCGTTCAAGACCGGGTGAGGCGTCAGAAAAATAGAAGCCGTGATATGGAAATTACTCACAGAAATACCACAACGTTTTTTTGTATTTCATGGAAACTTATTGAAAATGTAATCCAAGGAAAGAAGTCACCACTAAAATGACACCTTCGTACCACCTTTGTAAACCTCCATACGTCACTTCATACATGTGACATGAACAGCCAGTCATAGGGCAGGAGCACCGGTGCTCCGTCCGCTCTCTCCCCGGAGGCAGCGCTCTCCTGCTGGGCAGCACGCAACGCGGATGAGACCACCCCGGAGCTGACGCAGCGGCTCTTCCTAAAACGCCAATTTGAACTCGGACTCTCACTCCTCCCAACCCAAGTCCAGTGCGGCCCCCATCCCCGCAAAAGGACAGTGATTAAAGAAAGAATCGGCGGTAGGAGAGAGTCCCTCGGTCCGCTCCAAACGTCCCCGCACATAATCACAGAACGCATATTTGGGAACCTCCGAAACCTGTAATACTTACTTAACATGAATAAACCGGATCCTATGTATTGCTTCCTGTATCTATATTTATTATTATTATTATTAGTAGTAGTAGTAGTAGTAGTAGTAGTAGTAGTAGTAGTAGTATTATGTGGTTTTTTTTCAGGAAAAATGTAAAATGCCCCCCTTGAAATTCAATATTTGTCAACTACAAACCCTTTCCAAACATGATTGCAAATTTTCTTTGCTTTGGTCTGCTTTTGTTGTTGAGAATTTACTCTCTTTTAATTACTGTACACCTTTCAACATTAACTTTCACTTCTCCATCGCATCCATCCATCCACCGCTCCATCATTGCTAAATATCACCCACTCATCATATTAACTGTCATCCTCACCATCCTCTGCGTCCCCCCCATTGGTTAACCTCAACCGAAACAACAGACTGCTCCCTAAAACACATAAAAGATGAGACTGACTGATATTTCTCTATTTACAAATCTCCATAACAACTCACGCACATATGGCATAGAATAAATAAAATGACACCGAATCTCCAACCGTCTAAGAAGCAGTGCGCTGGTTTGTCCCGCCCAGAGGTGGGCTAGCGCAAACACAGGCGCATTTTGGAAAAAGTCGCAAATGGTTGCCAGGTTCTCAAAGAAATGACTTACTCACATTTGCAGGAAATCATTACACAGGTAAAGCAAATTGCTGAATTGCATGCAAGGTGGTTTGATCATTATGACGTGGGGCTGGTTTCTGCACGTTTGCCAGGAATAAACAGCCAACGAAACTGGCCGGTGGTTATGCAGCAAACCTCACACACAAGAGCAGTACGGATGCAATTATGAGGGAATTATGAAAGGGCAATCTGATCGTCTTGTTTCGTGAGATGGACTGACTTTGCAGCTTATTTTCTTCAAGGGTTATCATGTATAATGTCACCTGTTTTGATACCACAGTGGATTGTTTTGAGTTTTCAATTTTTTTCTTCTAAGACAATGTTTTGAGTGGATCCCTCGCATTGATTGTTTAGTTTATGATAAAGCCATGCATTCCTTTGGCTTTAAGCAATTAACCTGATTATATGTGCAGCATAAATAGGAGGAGGCTTTTTGTGCGAGTAGCTCTCTCTCTCTCTCCCTCTCTCTCTCTCTCTCTCTCTCTCTGGTTCACTCCATTCCACCATCTGCCACACTTTTTAGTCCTCCAAATCTGATATTTAGTACATCCATAAAGCATTGTACAGGTACTCCTCACTTAATGACCTACCTGTTGAATGACTGTTCAGACTGTTCAGACCAGTCTGTATTGTACGCTGCGTACAATACCACGGTCTGCTTGCTGGGTGCGCCGCGTCTCAGCATCGAGCATCTCATTGCACATCACCTTTTATATAATATATACACTATATACACTATATATAGTATATATACTATATATGCTTGATATACACTATATATACTATATGCACTATATATTCTATATATACTATATAGACACTATATATACTATATATACACTATATACACTATATATACTACATATACTATATACTATATATACTATATATACTATATATAGTATATATACTATATATACTATATACACTATATATAGTATATATACTATATATGCTTGATATACACTATATATACTATATGCACTATATATTCTATATATACTATATAGACACTATATATACTATATATACACTATATACACTATATATACTACATATACTATATATACATTATATAGACTATATATACCATATACACGATATATACTATATATACACTACATATACCATAAAGACACTATATATACTATATATACACTCTATATATACATATAGACACTATATATATACACTACAGTATATATACTATATACGTATACTTTCCACTATATACACTGTATACACTGTATACACTATATATACTGTATAAACTACATACACTATTTACACTGTATACACTGTATACACTACATACACTGTATACACTGTATACACTATATACACTATATATACAATATACACTATATATACTATATACACTGTATACATCTCATCACCGTTCTCAGAGTTGTTCCTGCAGTCTGTCAATATTCACTACACTAGAGTTCACAAGGGCCACACCCCCTCACCGTGAAATAACATGAGTCCTCGCTTATCGACCAATTCACTTAACGACCTGGTTGTAGGAGCGGAACTCTGTCGTTAAGTGAGAAGTACCTGTATGCTCAAATACTGTGTGAAAAGTACCAGGATGACCTACTACATTGGGTGAAATATGGTAGTACTAAGGCGCACACAACCCTGGCAAGCATATCCCACAATGCATTGTGAGGGCAAGAAGCCGGTAAATGTTTCTCTGCAGTTTCATCATCAAAGTGCTGAAAGGAAGCTGAGCAGCTGACCACACAATATGTCCAAAAAAACACAGATATGTCCAAAAAACCACAGATCTTTTTACTCACATACTCAAGTACACTGGATGATAATATACCATATATATATATATGATATATGATAATGTACTGTACGTAGTATGCCATTTCAGGTGCAGCATCACTCACTCTCCCACTCTTTCACACATATGCTCTCTTTCGCTCACTCACTGTCTTGCTAACTCATACCGTTTTTACACTAAAATAAGCATGCATATGCAAGTTTTTTAAACGCAGGTTAACCTGCTAATAAGAGGTGATTGACTCCAATCCCATTGCCACTAGATGAGTATGCCTTTCCTTCTTTTTCTCTGGTGTGTCACGTTCAACGTCACCGACACGCTTGAAAAGGGGCGTGTCATGTTTCCACCGTGATCGTGGGAAAAAACAGAGGATGGAGTACTCCTGCGCACTGCGGCGCATCGGCCCCGGTCTTCCGGCGGTGGAGGTTCGGAGAAAGGACTTGGGGCGGCGCTGGAGCGCGGGGAGTGAGGGAGGTTCTCTAATGTGGTCCCCGCAGAGCCATCCCCACGCTCAAAACATGACAAGGTCCACGGCCATGTCTACCCGGGTTGTCATGTTTTCATCAGAGCCGATCGGAGCTGGAGCCCATAAACACCCCTGACTACTGCGGGGACATTTGTCCCCGGAATGAATGGCGATTGTAACCTTTCCCACTGAAGACAAAAGCCAGATGTTAGCCGGTGTGAGCGGGTGTTTCGTGCAGTGGAAAATAGTTGCTTCACTCTCACTCTTTGTCTGTCTCTCACACCATCTCTCTCACACTCCCTAACTCCCTCTCTTTCTCTCTCTACTCTCAGCCTCACCCCCTGTCTCTTGCACTCTCACACTCTTTCTTACATTCCCACTCTCACACACTCTCTTCACCTCACACTTTTGATCAGAATCTCACTCTCTCTCACTCCCTCTGTCTCTCACTCTCTCAAACACTCCCTTTCTCTCTCGCTCACACTCACCCACTGTCTCTTTCGCTCTCACACTGTTCCTCTCTCATTCTCACTCACCAGTTCTCTCACACACACTGCCTGTCTCTGTCTCACTCTCTCACGCACTCCCATGCTTCTCTCTATCTCACACTTCCAATCTTTTGATCACACTCACTGAGTGTCTCTCTCTCTCTCTCTCTCTCTCTCTCTCTCTCTCATACACTGTATGCACGCACACATTTACAGAAAACAGTGAACCCAGATGTGTGTGCATGTACACATGTAGTGCACACACAAAAGCACTTATATTATATATATGCAGTATATTCCAGCACACCGACGCAGGGCACACGCCAGGATTAGAAGCTGGATGTCTCGCACCGCGTGTCACGTGTGTCACTTGTCACGTCCCTCCTGGTATCTAACCTGCTTCAGACACGCCATCTGACTACTTCTCTTTTTCTACAACCAGGACCAGTACTTTCCACAGGAAAACCACAGTTGCAGAGGTGGATCTGCATAAAGCCACCAGAGCTGAGGCGCCATGCTCTCTGGCAGAGAAAACGTCCATTCGTGTTGGGTCTCATGTACGACATGTGAGCGGAACAAAGCCAAATAGCTATGTTGGTGTGTCCGTCCTCATGAAATCAGGACCTACTTCAGAACCACGAGCACTGTAGCAGCACAGTCATTTGTGTAAGGTGGAAACCCAACAGATTAAAATTCTCATGATAAAATGATGTTTGGCGATAAAAAGCAATTTCCAGAAATGTAATCAGGGTTGGAAATACAATATATTTGGAAACAAATTAAACATACGTATCCCTTTACTTTTATCTCAGTAGAAGTAGGGACATGTCTGTGTGTGACATTCAGGTGACATTCATGTATTTATGTTAAGTTGGTTATTAACTTCACAGGCTCCTGATAAAGCCTGACCGGGGTTTACCGTACTAACAAACTGCACCTTTCCAAAAGCGTCCCATTGACACAGAGTTTTTGTTTTCATAGTGAATAAGTTGCCAAAAAAATATTTATATACCAGTCTCTAACTCTCTTTTGTTCCATTCTGCTTTGAATTTCTGTTCTCTTGTATTTCATCTTTCCCCCCAAAACCTTTAAAAACAATCCGCCAGCAGCCTGATGTGCCTCCAGATGTGCTCCAGTACCCACGATGGTCTTGGGATGAACCCCGGCATTGTCCGTCACACTGCTTTGGATCTATTCTATTCTGCACTGTTAAATATATTAAAAAAAACAACAACAATCATCTCAGCCCAAAGAAAACACAACAAATGAATTAATGTTTAACATTCAAAATGACCTTCCTCATTCTACAGCATGCGTAGGTCGTCGAAAAGCTGAATTTAATCTCAGATATTTTTCATTTTTTCATATTTTTCAATCACACTTCTGTGCTAAAATCAGATATGATATGGGGAGAATGTAGTTTGATCATCATACTGTATTGATGAACAACATCTCTTTTCAGAGTCAGGCTTTCTCGGCTTCCCATTCACTTGCGTCTCAATAACAAACTGAGTCGCTGTTTCAGATAAAAATTGTAATTTTCTCTTTAAATGGGTAACCATATCAACATCTGACTCAAAAGCTTGATTTGCTTTGTTGGAGATCATAGTATTGTACATTCAAGAGTACTAGAAGTTTTGGCCACCCTACAGCTTTCTGAAAGAATGGTATGGGGTGAGAATGGGGTGCCAGAGCACTCGTCCCTTTGCCTATGGTGCCGTTTTTATCAGGTGTGGTTTATTTTTTAAGCGTGAATGGGCATCGAGGCAGCGGATTGTCTGGGCTAGATATTCATATTCACGAGGACCGTGTCCTCCGCACACCCTCAGTGTGCACACAGCCGAGCACAGTTCACAGGCGCCCCGATGCGCACCGTCGCGGGCGCCCGTGATCTGCGCTCGGCTGCGCGTCCCCGTGGTTCCCCGTTTCTTTATGGAACGAATGAAAACATTGTGCGTAATGGGAACGCTCCGACTCTCTCACAACCCTCTCTTGTTCCCCCTTTTTTTTTTAAGCACCTGCCACTCTTAATGTCTCTGCACGGGCCTGCACTACGTCATTTCTCATTGCTTTCACACACAACGCAAATGCAAAGCACATGTTTGCAAAACAATACACAAGCCCCTACGGAAAACACAAAACTCAGTCGAGTAAATCACGTCAAACTAAATGAACACATTTGGTCACAGCCGATACAACTTATGTTTTAAGATGTAAGGCCTCTTCTACACGTGTGCAAAATGTCTTTGCACACTTCCCCCACATTTTCTTACGTAACAGCCTTATTCCGTAATGGATTAAATTCATTTTTCTCCTCATCAATCTACACACAATACCCCATGATGAGGAAGCGAAAAAGTTTTTTTTAGAAATTTTAGCTAATGTGTTAAAAATAAAAAAACTGAAATATCGCATGTACATATGTATTCACACCCTTTACTCAGTACTTTGTTGAAGCTCCTTTGGCTGTGATGACATTCTCCACTCTTCTCTGGAATGATGCTACAAGCTTGGCACACCTGCATTTGGAGTATTTATACCATTCTTCTCTGCAGATCCTCTCAAGCTCTGTCAGGTTAGATGGGGAGCATCACTGTACAGCTATTTTGAGGTCTTTCCAGAGATGTTTAATCGGGTTCAATTCTGGGCTCTGGCTGGGCCACTCAAGGACATACACAGACTTGTCCTGCAGCTACTCCTTTGTTGTCTTGGCTGTGTGCTTAGGGTCGTTGTCCTGTTGGAAGGTAAACATTCGCCCCAGTCTAATGTCCTGAGCGCGCTGGAGCAGGTATTCATCAAGGATCTCTCTGTACTTTGCTCCGTTCATCTTTCCCTCGATCCTGACTAGTCTCCCAGTTCCTGCCGCTGAAAAACATCCCCACAGCACAGCATGATGCAGCATGATGTCACCACCATGCTTCACCGTAGGGATGGTATTAGCCAGGTGGTGAGAGGTGCCTGGTTTCCTCCTGACGTGACGCTTGGCATTCAGGCCAAAGAGTTCAACCTTGGTTTCATCAGACCAGAGAATCTTGTTTCTCATGGTCTGAGAGTCCTTCAAGTGCCTTCTGACAAACTCCAAGCGACAAACTCATGTGCCTTTGACTGAGTAGAGGCTTCCGTCTGGCCACTCTACCATAATGGCCTGATTGGTGGAGTGCTGCAGAGATGGTTGTCCTTCTGGAAGGTTCTCCCAGCTCCACAGAGGAACGCTGGGCTCTGTCAGAGTGACCATCATGTTCTTGGTCACCTCCCTGACCAATGCTCTTCTCAGTTTGGCTGGGCGGCCAGCTCTAGGTAGAGTGCTGGTTGTTCCAAACTTCTTGCATTTACGAATGATGGAGACGACTGTGCTCTTCTTGAACTTCAATGCTACAGAGATTTTTTTTTACCCTTCCCCAGATCTGTGCCTCGATGCAATCCTGTCTCGGAGGTCTATAGACAATCCCTTTGACTTCATGGCTTGGTTTCTGCTCTGACATGCACTGTCAACAGTGGGACCTTATAGAGGTGTGTGCCTTTCCAAATCATGTCCAATCAATTGAATTTACTACCGGTGGACTCCAATCAAGCTGTAGAAACAGCTCAAGGATGATCAGTGGAAACAGGATGCTCCTGAGCTCAATTTTGAGCGTCATAACAAAGGGTGTGAATACATACAGTATGAACACGTGATATTTCAGTTTTTTATTTTGAATACATTTTGAAAATATTCTAAAAAACCTTTTTCGCTTTGTCATTATGGGGTATTGTGTGTAGATTGATGAGGAAAAAATGAATTTAATCCATTTTGGAATAAGGTTATAACATATCAAAATGTGGGGAAACTAAAGGGGTGTGAATACTTTCCGGATGCACTGTAATTATAGTATCAACAAATGGCGCAGACATATACAAGGGGGTTAACCATGTAGGGTGTATTGATTGGGCCATTCTGTAACTATTGATTGCAATAGCTCACAAGTTGTATGTTTTGATGCAGGTAGTTGATTTTGTGTCATGTATTTAATGTTTTGAGAGTTTTGGTGCATTTTGCAAAAATAAATAGTAGTTTTGGCCAGCGTGTTAAAGTGTTTGCCTGTGCGCTCATTGTTTCGAAAAAGTGAATTCTGCTGGGACAAATGTGCTCAAGCAATCTCTTATCTATTTTAACGATAGAGGATGTTTATCGATGCAAGTTTAGCGATTTTACAATTAGACCGAAATGTTTTATTTCAAGTGTAACTGCGGCACACCTTTGCTGCTATTGTCACTATGGTGCTGGGGTGTTGTGGTTTAAGCAGCCACACCTGTCTTGGGTCTAGGTAAGTGGACCCGGGATCAGATGTGGCTGTACGCCTGTTGCTTGTTAGAACAATCAACGAGCAACAGGCAAGTGACCCATCAACACACACACAGGGGGAGCCTCTGTCAGGACATGTGTCCATCTGCTCCTGGCTTGTTACATCTTCCCCAGTCTCGACAATAAACCGTGTCTCTGTGTCGTGGCACAGTCACATATAAAATCAACACATAAAAAATGCAT
>NC_137193.1:59590489-59627989 GCF_960531495.2 Zeus faber | reverse complement strand
CAGGTAACCTGGTTTTACATTCATGCACCAATTGTGGGGGTGGGGGGGAGTCTTGTGTCAAAGTGTTGTGACGCTGATATGGCCACACTTATCTTCCCTTAAAAAAGAACAGTATGGCAGCACAAGATTACAGTGGAGACAAATATTTGGAAAAAAAAAAATGTTAAAAGCTGATTTGGTCCAACCAGGTCACAGAAGGTGACACTGAACTACAACATATATCACAATTTATGAACGACTGTTTTGACACGGCACTGTGGGATAATTGATTGTGATCGGTCAATCTGTGGCCGGTAATTTCTGAATAATGACCATTATTCAACCCACTCCTCTGCCCGGTTTCACGTCCCTCATGTCACTCCGCTTACATGCTATGCCAACACTTACACACTAGTGGCAACATCTACATAGAAACTTCAATGGAAGACATCTCCAATTTCACATTTCACCAACAGTGAATAAGTTAGTCATATGTGGGGCGAGGTTGTAATTGTAGAGCGAACAGTTTGATAGGTTGTTACGGTTTGAGGTACACCGTACGTTGTCGGGGACTATTTTTCTCAGCAGAAGCGAAGAAGTGGAAGAAGCTCGGTGGTCGCGGCGTGCTCCACTGCAGGAATACTGGTTATGAAATGATTTCAAATATATTATATTCCATTTCAAAATATTATTTTATTTAGTCATTTGCCGTGTGGTAAGCGAGCAATGTGCAGCCAGTCGGTCAGCGTCGCAAAACCCCCGGCAGTGTGATCAGGACCCTGGTGCAACGGGGTATCTGTCCCCATTAGCCAGATGTACAGAGCCAAGTCCAGGAAAAAGAAGAAAATACAAAAAACGACCCTAAAGTAGAATAAATGATACATACATTTATTCATTGGAGTGCTTGATGAGGGTTATCGCCTCCACCGTCCCACTCTCCTTTATCGAACAAAATCACACGGCTCGGTGTCCGAGCAAGGCCACGGCCAGCCTGTGTTGATAATCGCAGTGGACAGCTTCCAGCCGAGCGGTGTAATTGGTTGGCTTAGCGCGGGCAGAGGCCGCCACCAGAGCGGATTCCCAGATCTGCGTGGGGCAAGGTACGTTTGAGTGGGCTTATGGTCAATGAATGGCAGGTCAGAGAAAACAAAAAAACAGTGGGTTTCGCCATTTCGAGCCCCCTCCCTGGTCCCACGGCATCGAGGCCTTTTGAAATACATCAAAAGTAAAGTCCTGACTGTGTCAAGGTCGCGGCAAAGTCAATCCGACTCATCAATAGCCGTCACTGTCCTTCTCTTTTCTTTTACCATAACAACGGCAGAATTGAAACGTTCGGATGAAGAGAGGACATTATCCGCATGAGCCCTTTCCCCTCCTCCACAACAGGAGACGTTCACATCTACATTGTCGTCCGCTTGAATAACAAAAGCTGGTGTTCCTTGAACGTCATCCAGTGACAAGCCAGCGTCTATGACGTCCATCAGGATGTAATTATGTCATTTGTGCCCGTGACGCAACAGCGTATGGGGGGGTTAAAAGGGTCATGGCGCAGGCATATCATTAAATTCCACGCAACCCCTTGTTTTCTTCAAAGGACCGAACGGCTGCGTCCTGCCCAGAACAATGGCGGATGGGTTCTCCCCCGGCCTCCAGAAGGTACAGTGCAAGGACGGTGAAGAACAAAATGCTTTTTTTTGAGGACCACGGACCATACATTCTACCTCTGTCATCTGATGACAAACCAGTGACCAGATGCTAGAGTTAAGCAGCATTGTTAAATAAAAAAATTACATATACAGTGGTACCTTGAGTTGCGAGCGCACTAACATACGAGTATTCCGAGTTATGAGCTGTCGAAAAACATGAGCGAGGTGTGCGTGTGATGGAATTGGCGAGGCGGTACGAGCGTAGTACTTCTACGATATGTACCATACTGAAGCAGAAGGAGACAATAAAGGGTATTACGCCAGCCAAGGGCGTTAAAATAATGTCTAAGCTGTCCCGCTGTCCATGAAAAGATGGAGAATCTGCTGTTGGTGTGGTTGACGGAGAAGCAGCTCGCAGGAGATAGCGTGACGGAGGTTATCATCTGCGAGAAGCCAAAAATGATCTACACTGATTTGCTGCAGCCGACCCCAGGCACTTCAACGGACGAGGCATCGGAAGAGTCGTTTAAAGCCAGCCGGGGCCGGTTCGAGAATTATAAAAAAGAGGACCGGCATTCACTCCGTCGTCAGGCATGGCGAGGCAGCGAGCTCGGATGTGAAGGCAGCTGAGGATTACCTCAAAACTTTTGCCGAGATGATAAAAGCCGAAGGATACATCCCCCAGCAAGTCTTCAACTGTGACGAGACAGGGCTCCTCTGGAAGAAGATGATAAGGAGGACTTACATCATTGCAGAGGAGAAGAAGATGCCAGGCCACAAACCCATGAAGGATAAGTTAACACTCGCACTGTGCGCCAATGCGAGTGGCGTCTGCAAGATCTGCAAGCCGCTGCTCGTATATCATTCGGAAAACCCCAGAGCCATTAAGTCGCATAAGATCCCAGAAGAAAAAATGCAGGTTATGTGGAGGGCAGACCCGAGGGCGTGGGTCACCAGGCAGTTCTTTGTGGAGTGGGTAAACCTGGTCTTTGGTCCTGCCGTTAAGAAGTATCTCCAGGAAAACAACCTACCCTTGCAAGCCGTTCTCGTCCTGGACAATGCACCTGCTCACCCACCGAACCACGAGGACAACATCCTCAAAGAGTTCACGTTTGAACTCTGCGTGGAAGAAGCTGTGGCCTGAGGTTGTGTCCGAAAGGGACTTCGAAGAATTCGAACCCAAAGCGGCAGTGGTGGAGGAGATTGTGTCCCTCGGAAAGTCCATGGGCTTGGCGGTGGATGAAGAAGATGTAAACGAGCTCATCGAGGAGCACTCCGAGGAACTGACGAGGGAGGAGTTAAAGGAGCTACAGACGGAGCAGCATACGGAGGTTTTGCGGGAAATTGGTGCCGCGGTGGAGGTTATCTCTACAAGTGAGATAAAGGAAATGTTGGGAATGTGGGAGAGACTTTCAGAGTTCATTGAAATGAAACACCCAGAAAAAGTTGCAGCTGGTCGTGCGTCTTCGCTATAAAAAACGACACTTGCCTAACTCATTTCCGAAACATTCCGAAAGGCAGGATGCAAAAACCTCCTTGCACAGGCTTTTATTGAAATGCCCTGCAGATGAAAGTGAGGAAGGCGTGGCGAAAAAGGCAAACAGCGGTGAAGAAGACTACGTTCTTTTTGTTTTTTTTCTTCTAAGTGGCAAACATCAGTGAAGAAGATTAAGTTGTTGTTTTTTTTTAAGTTAAGCGAAAGTGAAGTGAAAAAAAATAAATTAATTGTAGCAATTAAGTTCAGCAATAAAGTGTAGCAACAAACGAAAGCGACCGAAAAAGCACGAAACCAAACAAACTCCTCCAACCTCCTCCGCCTATCTCCTCCACCCTCCACCTCTGCCAGCATCTTCCGTTAATCTAAGTCGTCTGATCTCCAAGGTAAATACACTTTATAAAGCCAGTTTATTTCTTTGCATTCTCTTTTTTTATGTTTTAATACAATATTTGTTATTTATTAATACATTTTTCTTATTTAAAAACACGTAACAAAAAAAATTTGGGGTGTTTTTTTGGGGGCTGGAAGGGATTAATGGTATTTAAATTCATTTCAATGGGGAAAATTTATTTGCTATACGAGCAGAATGAATTACGAGCTCTGTCACGGAAGGAATTAAACTCGTAAGTCAAAGTACCACTGTACTACATCTTAATACACTCGGCAGTACTTGACCACTGCATGTCCAGGATCTGTACGCTTCCATTTGACATAATTCTATATAAAATATGTGATTGTGCCCAACAAATAATCTCTTGAATATGTTGACTCTGTTTTATGTAATTTGCTTAAACACCACGCTAAGTGTTTTGAATGAACGGACGGACGGACGGACGGATAGATAGATACAGATTTGGCAACTTAAATGTAACATCCCAATACTATTTTCTCTTTTACTATTAACGGATGTTACTTCAGACTGCAGGGTGCAACATTTGACACCTCACCTTAGCCCTGTTCAGACTGGCAACTCTCAGCTTTTAAGCAGAAATAAAGGAGTACTTCATATTGGACACACGAGGGCGTCAGTTCCTTATTTCTAAAGGGAAGCATAGTAAAATGTAGTTGCACATCCGTGTCCACACGATGGCAGTATGCAATTGCAATAGTCATTCAAGTCAAAGGGCAAGATTGTTTATCAAATGTTCATTTTTCACAGGGTGACTAGACAAAACGAGAAGCAGACAGCATAATGCTTCCTTATTCTTACTGGACCAACGAAGCAGCTGAGTGTACCCCAGGGTGCAGTAGGTATTAAGAAGCGGGATTCACAGTGACGAGGCGGTGAGGTGTGCTGCACGCCCGGCGGGCCAAACCCAATATTACTTTGAATTTCATTATTATATAAATAATCTATTGTCTTTGCGCCAGGCTCAGCTGACTGGTTTTAATATGCAGGGCTTAAGGCTGCAGTGACGCCAGGTCTCTCTACTTCGTATGATTTCACCACGTTTTCAGTTCATGCACTTCATTCGTATTGTTTAGTGTATCTGATGACACTCACTGCTGTTTAGTTTGGTAACAAGCGCTTTTGGGCCACTTCAAGCAGCGCAATTTAAATAATAGAACAATGGCTCCAGTATAATCAGGCTCCTTTTTGCTGCTGCCCCCAATTCAAATATGGCTCGCGGCATCTTTTGGCAAGAAAACGATTAAACGGAGGCAAGAGAAACCAATCAGTCGAACTTTGGAAGAGCGTTGCGGTACACACGCTTGATCTGCACCTGCAAACAAACATACCGAGAGGACACAAGCACGCAAGCTGCTAAAAATAGAGCTCTGAACATAAACCCCCAAGATGAATCCGGACCAAATTGACAGCGGAGACGAAATTAGACGCCACAGAAAGAAGATAGCGTTCGTATATCTAAAAAAGGTAAAAAAATGAACCAAGAGGAAGTGAGCAAAAGAGGACCTTGAAGGGTGAAGAAAGCAGAACGAGCTGAAAGCACAAGATGACCCTGCTCCGAGCCTCGAGGCTCCGCTGATAAGCAGCTTCTGATGAGTCACGCTCGGGGTGGGGGTGGGGGGGCTTATTGGGGGGGGGGGCTTAAGGGAAGATCGCAGCCAAGTACAGTATATACCCAACTCATCCCACTGAGTTATATAGGGTGGCACATTCTGTCCCCATGACAAGATGTGAAAATGAGACAGCGGTGCTTCTCATATTATCAATGGCAACAGCTCATGACTCTGCATCTTCATTGATATAATTATTTCAAACCCGCATTGGCCACAGTGGGGCCATCAATTGCATGCAAATCTGAGTGTATTTGCATAAAAGGACATGGGTAGGATGTGGGGTTTTTCGCCCTCCACAATGTTACTATTGCCTATGGGCTACAAGCCTAACAAGTATACTTTGTTAGTGTTAGTCCTTGGGTCACTACAGAGGTAGAAGGATGACATTGGCCTGGAATCGAAAGTCAGTCGTTGGAGAGGGTTAGATGTAGGAGTGCAATAAAAATTGTTGATATTTGTTGATACAGTGTGGGCCCCGACATACAGTAAACAGGTGGTTTGAGAAACACCGCAGACAGACAGTCATGGACAGAGAAAGAAAGAAAGGGTGAGAAAGGGAAAGAGAAAAGGCACAAAAGAATGACACGATGAATGCAGGTTAAAAGAAGAGCAAATGCAAGTGAAAAGATAATAATAGAATAAAAAAGAATAATATGATTATAGTAACGTTTATTTATTCAGCACTTTTCTTCAGAATGTTACAAAGTGCTCCACAGAATAAAACAACAGATAATAACAGAACAGACAAAAACGTTGACGATAAAAGATCGACAGCGGATAAAAATGAAACAAATACAAACAACACAAAGATCATAAAACATCATAAAATAAAGTTAATAAATATAAAATGCCGCGAGTCAAACAATAAAACCCAGTCACTCATATTTAAGAATTTGTAAATGCTATGAAAGAAAGTTTTAAGAAGGGATTTAAAAGAGGCTAATGATGTAGCCTGTCTGATGTCAATAAGCAGAGTGTTCAGAGTCTTCTGCTCTGACAGCAAAGGCCTGGTTACCTTTGGTCACAAGGCGGAAATATAGGAATAACCAGCAGAGCTGCATCCACCGATCTCAGAGAACGCCAAGGAGTCCGTAAATCCTTTCTATAATTTGGACGGAGGTCATTTAAAGCTTTAAAAGTGATCAATACAATTTTAAAATCAATGCAGAATATAAAACTGGCTGCTAGTGTAAGTTGACTATCACATAGCTAATGTGTTTCTTGGTGCCTGTTTAAATTTGGAAAGCAGTGTTCTGCACTAGTTGGGAGTCAGTGGAGTGAGCTCTGACTGATACCGGCATAAAGTGCATTACAGCAGTCCAGGCGGGAGAAAATAAAAGCATGAATAACTTTGTGCAAATTAGTGGGAGACAAGAATTATCTGACTTTGGAAATTTTCGTTAGCTATAAGAAGTAAGACTGATCCTTCTTAACCCTCAAAACACAAATCTACATAAAAAATTACACATTTCTGGCAGCCTGCTTAATATTTTTGATCAATGAACCAGCTTACTGTGAAGCAGGCCAGTGGAACGTGTTTGACCAAAGACTATGACCTCAGATTTATCATCATTCAGGTTTAAAAAGCTTTAGGATATACAACATTTTATATCACCGAGGCAGACAAGGAAATCATTGAAACTGCTGGAGTTATTTGATTGGAGAGGAACAAATAGCTGTGTGTCATGCGCATAACAGTGTTGGGAAACACCATGGCTCTAGATGATCTGGCTGAGGGGAAGCATGTATATTGAGAACAATAGAGGGCCAAGAATGGACCCTCGAGGAACGCCAAAGTTTAAATCAGCAACAGAGGAACTGGTATTTGCTAGAGTATCACAACGGAAAAGGTTCTATTAGATGGGTATGAATGAAGGAGCTGTAGAGCACTTCCCTTAAGACCAACTCATGTTTCCAGACGGTGCAGAAGGACGGCATGATCAAGAGTGTCCAACGGCGCTCAAATCGAAAAGCACGACGACAGAGCAGTTACCTGCATCTATCCTGTGCTACGGTAGATCATTCGAGACGTTCACTGGGGCTGTCTCTGTGCTGTGGTGAGCTCTAATCTGACTGAAAACTGTTTAAAATATTATTATTGTTCATAAAAATGATTCATTAGGTTGAAAATGACATTCTCCGGTACATTCGATAAAAAATGATAATTTAGAAATTGGTGTGTAATTATTGTAGTGATGAGGATTTTTTGAGAAGTGGTTGAAAAATTGCATGATTAAAACAGTTTGGAAAGTTGCCAGAGGTCAGAGAACTGTTCTCAATGAAATAAAATGACTGACAGCGGGGAAAAACCACTTTATTTTAAAACTTTGTTGGGATAATATCTAAAACTCCGGTGGAGGATTTCATTTGAGAATCAGGTGAAATCCGAGGTTGAAGGCTCTCTATCTTCCCAATAAAATGAGCAGCAAATTCCTGTCCAATCATTCCTGGGTTCCAGATCTCTACTGGCTGGTCCATTGAGAACAGAACTGATAACATTGAATACAATTTTGGGGCTATGATTGTTTTTAGATATTATGTCAGAAAAGTATGTTGATCTTGCATACCTTACTGCAGTCTGATAGTTTGCCATTAATTCTTTGACGGTGTTGTGAATGATTGCTGACTGAGTTATTTTCCAGGAATCGGGTGTGATCATCAAGCCACGGGAGGGTGTTTGATTTTGGCTTTCTGGTTTTCAATGGCACAATGACATCCAGAACGGAAAGACAGTGACATTTAAGAGGTTAATAATCCATCTGGATTTGGTGGGAATGTAATAGGAATAAAATAATTGGTGAAGGTGTCACTGAACTTGGCTGCAGAGTCAGCTGTAAAAATATAATAATACATGGATATTAAAGTTCCTCAGAATAAGCACTTCCTCATACTTCGCAAATTCAGGGCCAGGGCATCAGTTGAAAGAATCGTCTCCCCTCGTGACGGAGCCAGACCAGGGAAGAGTGGTTTCGCTGGCACAGCAGGAGGAGTTCACCGCAGAGGGATGTTAGGCGTGAGCTGCGGCTACGGACGAAAAGCCCAGGAATAACTCATCCTCGTTTCAAACTCAATTTATACACCACACAATCAGTCTAGGGTTTGTGAGACAGGGGGTGCGAGCTATAAGGGTAGGGATGTAGCGAGAGACTGTGATTTTGCCCGTCACGCTCCTGCCCTGACATGCTTTACGTCTGCCCTGCAATTTTAATTCCACTCATATTAGCTTAGAACACATACACTCGCACACAAATCTTACTCCGAACAGACACTCTGGTGAGAAAGGCGAGGCAGCGTCTTTACCACCTCAGGCAGCTGAGGAAATTCCGGGACTCGGTGAGGATCCTCAAGTCCTTCTACTCTGGAGCAGTGGAGAGCATCCTGACAGGCAACATCACTGCCTGGTTTGGGAACTGTACTGCTCAGGACAGGCGGGCCCTGCAGAGGGTGGTGCGTTCAGCTGAACGTACCACTGGAACTACCCTCCCCTCCCTGCAGGACTTATACACCAGGAGGTGTAGTAGCAGAGCCCGCAGGATCATGAAGGATCCTCATCACCCCAACAACGGACTGTTCAAGCTGCTGCGGTCAGGCAAGCGCCTCCGCAGTCACACAGCGAGAACAGAGAGGCTGAGATGGAGTTTTTTCCCGCAAGCCATATGAACTGTCAACGCTGACCTCACCAGGGGTCCTCACTGAGCCACACAAATAGGCTCCACTACCTTACTGTACTATTACTGTACCGCATACTGTGTCACTGTTCAGGGTTGTTCGTGATGCCGTATTGCTGCGCCGTACTGTTGTATACTGTGCTGTATTATCCCAAACACTACCTCACTTTATTCACATGCCACTTTAATGCACATATCTGTATATACATAATTGCCTATTCCATATTCATAAGCATATTCCCTCTATCTATTCCATTTTATTTCATTTTATTTTATTATATTTTATTTTTTTCTATATATTTTTATTTTATTCTGTAAGTATTCGACTTACTGTATTACGTTTTAGGAATCAGTTAGTTGGTCTATTAGAAATAAATCTTTCCTAGGACATATTGTGTGTAATCATTGAGTGCGTTGCATTACATTTCACTACATATATGTATGAAAGTATGTATATGTATGTGACGAATAAAACTCTTGAATCTTGAATCTTGAATCACTCCACCCGACCAGGGACGCTGGTGACTTAGTATTGGGGTGTGGTTGGCTGACCTGGTGGGCTCTATGCTGGCTGGGTTCAGGTCCTGGCGGCTAACCCTTGGTGGTGGGTGGCTTCTGGCCTGCTGTGACCCGGTGGGGCTGCAGGGAGCGCCACTGGGTGCTTTTCGAGGAGGGCTGACGTCGGGGTGTCCTGCACCATACACTCCCGCCAAGTAGGTAGGTGCTTGGGGCTTGTAGCCAGGTGGGGCATCTAGCCTGTTGCAGTATGGCGGGCGGTATGGCGTTGGTGAGCATGGGGGTCTGGCAGGGTGTCAGTTCATCGGCGAGGGACCCACCCCCGGCCCGGGTTTTGCATTTGTGGGTGCGTCTTATACCCGCGCGTAGGGATGGGTTGTATATGTGCGCTTCAGGGGTGCAGGGTCTCCACGCGCTCCCTGGGACTGGTTTGTGATCCTCAGGCAGTGCGTGGGTGTTGCTATGTGGGCTACCGGCTTCTCTGGGGGTTTGGGGTTCTTCTGTGGCTGCAGGTCATGGTGCTCAGGGCTTTGCAGTCGTGCCCGCAGTCGTGGAGTGTCTGTACAGCCGCGGGATTCAGGGGTGGCTGCAGAGCCTTTTCTGCTGCTTGGAAGCTCTGCGATATAATTCGACCTCATACACCTGAACCAATTGGGACAAGTCCCACACACTCACTGGTGGACACACACACACACACACACACACACACACACACACACACACACACACACCACCAGCACCTGCTTCAAACACACCCCCAACACCATCCTGGTTACATCCCTCTCCTCTCAACATGTTCATGTTTTTCCATGTACATGTTGTTTGGTTCTATGTTGTATGTGTCACCCCTGGTGATTCACGCCCTCATGGAGAAGTAATGATGATTAGTTGTTCATAGACCAAAACATGGTAAGCTCGTTCTCCAAAGAGAGCGATTGGTGGTGGTCTTGTGTAACAAAAAGCTGT
Source organism: Zeus faber (assembly GCF_960531495.2). NCBI lineage: Eukaryota > Metazoa > Chordata > Actinopteri > Zeiformes > Zeidae > Zeus > Zeus faber. Next base: position 59,617,694 of record NC_137193.1, on the reverse strand, counting down.
GCTCATGTAATCCCACAAATCGTCCACAGGACAGAGTTATTGCAGCAGTTCTTGATGATTAAAGAATGAATAAAAAGCAGTATTACAGGAAAACTCAATTTGGAGACTAACTCTGTCCTAGATGCAATGGCATACAAATACTCATTGGTTAAAAATATATAATAATAATAATAATAATAATAATAATAATAATAATAATAATAATAATAAAAAAACAAAACTCTGTTTCAGCCGTTTGATGTCGTGCTGTAACAGTGAGTAAGCCGGCTGGCAAAGTCCAATCATAGCCATGATGATGAGCCAGAGGCTCGCTAGCAAACTTAGCCACAGGCTAGTAGTTGGAACAGTGTGCAACGTGTAATCCAAGAGAAAGAAAGCACCATGTCTCGTTAAACCAACGGAGCTGTGATAAAATGGTAAAAGACTAATAAAACCGCTAAGATTAATTCCAATCAATGGGTTAAAAAGGTTAAAAATATAACTAGTGATGCTGTGTGGAGCAGCTGCTGCTCGCTCGAAGACCCACGAGGCCCCGACTTGTTAAAGACAAAAGAGCACCAGAGCGATGAGCAAGGAGAGCAATGCTTTCTACAGAAAGCTTACCACTACTCTCAAAGCACTTAATCACTGCAGTAAATGCCTCTGTTGGCCGGGCCCCACAGTCCACTTACCCCCCCCCCCATCTCTAAATTAGAGAACCAGGCCTGAGTCTAGATGGATAGAAACTGTGAGGAACACGACAGCCTTCCATTCACTGGATTACCATCAGTTCAGCTTCATCATTTTAAACATACAACTGAAGCCAGAGGACCATTGGCCAGAACCAAGAAACGCCAGGACCCCAGCGGATCACTGAATGGAGCACTTCAAAGATGAACACGTAGACCTTCCTGATTAGCAGGCAGAGGCTGCAAATCCTGTGTTTCAGATTCTTGCACAGATTGCCGGCTGTGACGCATTTCCTCACCAACTGCGCCGCTTAGTCCTGCCAGAGAACCACGGCCTCATCAAATATTCTTTGTGAAAATAGACACAAAATGGATCCACGGACAACCACGGCAATCAACCTATAACAACACAGAAAAACCCAGCAGGCGGTTGGAAGGAGGGTTGTTTTTTTGTTATTTGTTTTGTTTTTTTTTCCCCACGAACTGGATTTTGCTGATCGGTGAGAGTGTGAGTCTGCAGTGTGTTGTGTTCGCCAGCAATTTTAAATCGTCCTTGAAGATTCCCTGGAAGGTGGCTGGAAGCCGAGGTGCGGGACCCATGGCTGTCATTGTGTGCGGCTCCGCTGGGGGTAGATATAGGAGGCTTCCATCTCCCACAGTCTCGGTGCCACATCAGCACACAGCGGCTGTGACGTGACCTGTGCATGTGCGTACCTGCGCGTCTGACCCAGGTCCACTCTTTTATAACGTCTCCTTGACGTGTGCTTGTACGAGATCTCTTCTGCAGCATAGGTGTCACGCATGTGCATGCGTGTGCCTCCCCATGTATGTCCTCCCCATTCACGAATCAAAGAAAAATCGGGTTGCCCTGGCAACCCGGCAGAAGTGATGTAACTTCGGACAGACACACTTTTCACCGAGCCGCTGCACTTGACACATCTCTCAAAGCTTCTCAATGGCTTCTATTCAGTCGGACAGATGTGCCTGAGATCTGAGGAGCGGGAGCGACAGCGGGAGGCGAGATAGGGATGGGAGAGCGACTCTGGAGGAATGGTTGGAGTGGAGGGAGGGGTGGTACGGGGAGGAGAGGGAGGGAATGATGCAGTGACAGCAAGTAGAGAAGGGGAGGGAGAAGAGCGTGAGGGGGGAGATGGGAAAAGTCAGAAGTGACAGATAAGGTCACAAAATGAGATAACAAGCCCCTTATCTAGCTGCTGTGGCTTCCAATTCTGAGAGAGAGAGAGAGAGAGAGAGAGAGAGAGAGAGAGAGAGAGAGAGAGGCCGGGAGGGAGGCAGAGAAGAATAGGATCAATTTGGCATGCGTCCTTTCCTTTCCTTTCATACTTTTTGTAGTCTCTTAAAATAAGGCCACTACAGTCAAGCTCCCCCTACGAAAAAACCTGATCTGCACATCACCGAGTGCTCAAACGAACCACGGGCAAAAAAGTACGCAACATTTTGATTTTGATTGGAATGAGATATATACTGCACGCAAATTGTATATTATTCACAATTATATGACATCTAGTCATTAAGTATATGCTCTGTATGAAGTGTTGGAAGGTTAGAGAAAAGGCAGAGGTTGACTGGGAAGAGAACAGACTCCTATGAGGTAAGGGTAGAAGGTTTTAAAGATCTTCAGGGGGTGGAGAGGGCAAGGTGTAACCCAAAGAGAAGGACCTTTAATATGCTGCATGGAGGTAAGATCGCTCCTCCATTGGGGTGTTAGGGAGAAGAACTGCTGAGCTGCCTCAGGGGTCGTAACAATGGTGGAGGAATGAAGTGAAGGAACTGGACTTTGGAACCCGACTACTGATTGGAGATATGGACAGCATGGCCATCTTCGATTTGAAGTGAGCCACAGATGCCAGTAGGGGGGCACTGGACATGAAAGAAATTGATTGGCAGTGTTGGGTCACGTCACTTTTAAAAGTAACTTTTACATCACAAGATTACCGCCATTAAAAATGAACTTGTTATGTTACAGCGTTACCTACTGAGAAAAGTAACTCGTTAGAGTACTTTTGCGTTGCCAAAAATGAAAACCTCTTAGCGATTCCGTGTGTATGTGGTTAGGTTATAGTGCTTAGAGGGCGTGTAGCCGTACATCTAACTTTGAATGTATTGACTCTACTGTTATTTACAGCTCCTTACAGCTCTTTATGAAGGATTATGTTTAATACAAGTAAACTTACTGTAAAATCAAGAGGGTACCGCGGCTCAATGCATAATATCCTAAAAAGTTCATACACATGTCTTTTATTTATTTTTGCAATTCAACTGCAATGAAAAAAGTTTTATTATTGAAAGTACATGAAAGTAAATAGAAACCGAGGGTACCTGACAGGTGGCATATTCAAAATAATGCGAAAAACTTCCACGACATAAAGGCCGTCCTATCTGCCATCTCGCTAGCTGAGCTACACATGCACGTGGACGCGTAAGTCAAGCGGCAACGAAAAGTCGATCAATTTGGACGATCTAAAGCTGACCCTGCACCTCGAGCCAATCACGTTAGCTGCCGAAGAAAGAAGCCCGCCTCCTCCCTCGTGGGTAGGTTGCACTTTTGTTGAAAGCACACTGGCAGCGGAAGCAGAGTGGCAGCTTCCAAAACTTGGAGGCAAAGGAGAAAGGCATCGGGGATTTTCAGTTAAAGTTTTTTTCTGGCAACAAAAGGAACAGGGAAATACATTTTTAACAGTAAAGGATTGCTTACTTGAAGACGTAACTAAATGACTGATTACTTGAATTGCAAAACTCACCCGTTACGTTACTCGTTATGACAAAAAAAGTAATCTGAGTAGTAAAAAAGGAGCTATGTTATCAGAGAAGTTGTAAAATGAAGGACCCTCCAAAGCATTTTGTTAATGTCATATGAGCAGGAAGGAAGGAATCGTTGCTTTATTTAGTCATATATGTCGATATTGATTTCATCTAAGCTACCCTGGGCAGCATCCAGCAGCTGAGGTAGACTGAGGTGAGGTAGGTAACAGTCTCAGGTACGAAGGCATGATGCACAGCGACTCCCGCTTTGTGGCGTGTGGAGCAGACATGGCGTCCGGTCTGGATCATTGTTTCACTAACAAACTGACGACGACGACAGGGCACATGCTTTTCTCGCTCGCTGAAGCCAAATTTAATTATTTAGGGCTACAATATACCACAGAGGACATAAAAGGCTGAAGCCAGAACAGAAACCCATGTTGGGGGTTCGAGGTTTTCATCCTTACAGAAGGACGCAGGACTCGGGTTACGAGAGGCACATGGCGCCAAGTTCTTCTTTCTTTCTTTCTCCCTCCCTCCTTCTTTTTACCTCACCGCTCTGTTTTGTTCTCTCTCTCTAAACCACCAGCCAGGTATGTGAATGTAAACGCTGTTATCATTGGCCATGTGGGAAGAATAAAACGGACTGTCCAAATTCCGTTTGACAATGTGAGGGTTTTTATTCCTGTTTTTCAACTTTAAAACTCGCTGCGTTGCCATATCCGTGGAATATTATGGTTGGAACTATTATGCAAATCGAGTCCATTGGGGTTATCGTAAAAGTCATGTTCTGAGAACCTTCTTTTCCAGGATATCAAAGAAGTAACTAAGAAATTCCAACAGAACGTTTTCGGTGACTTTCACAAGACAGGAAGAAATTGACAGAGTACATCATTGAGAGAAAGCATACAATGTGTGTGTGTGTGCAAACAGTTATGGATAGTCTACTATAGAAATGTGTTTCATAATAGCAAAGGAGAGATGCTCAGTGTGTGACCATTAGCGTACAACGGTGACCATATGTTTTTTACAAGGGTGTTTGTAGAACTGTGAGGAACTCATGTTCTGGGGTGGGCGGTGCAGGGAAGGAGAGGCGGAAAGATGAAGAAAGAAGAAGAAGAAATAGATGTAGATAATAAAATAAAATAATCACATTTCCAATGCGCAATTACACAGCACATAGACGATAAGCGACAAGAATACACACACACAGACGCCGACGCCGACGCCGACGCCGACACCGACACCGACACACACACACACACACACACACACACACACACACACACACACACACACACACACACACACACACACACACACACACACACACACACACACACACACACACACACACACACACACACACACACACACACACACACACACACACACACACACACACACACACACACAGTGTGAAAGCAGCTGGGCCCCAGCCCCTACTTAATTATCAACACGTACCAAACCCAGGAGTGGCGGCGGTAGCAGAAAGAGCTGATGGGAACGTCCAGGCCCGATGACATCATCCTCATTGTCTTGGTGACCCTCTGCATGAGGAAAGAATTTCTCTCTCTCTCTCCCTCTCTCTCAGCCTTTGATGTCTGAGACCTCCCTACATTTTGTTTGAAGTGGATCTACCAACAATGGACGCCTTGCCGGTCCCCAAAAAGCAGCAGGCGGCGCAGAGGTCACATGGTTGAATTCTATTGTCGTGCCATCTCGAGACAGTTTGCTGAAATCTTTTGGGTACTATTTTGGGCAGCAGGTCAATCGGCAACTGCTGCGGTCTTCGTCTTAACGGGGCAGCAGGTGTTAGCTCAGCCAGGCGACAGAAAACCCTTCCCCGGGCTTGTGCCAACAGAGTCACTGGGGACCAAGGCAGAAGAACTGACAAATGGGATTCCAATAGGAGCAAATGGAGATCTGTGGACAACGCTATGACTTCAAATCTTTCCTTGCATCAGAATTGGTTGCGCGGGCAGCATGACCTGAAGCTTAGGAAGAACTAACCCAAAGAAACCCAAAGAAATCCAAAGTGCGGGTCCCTAAAATATTTGGACATGGCCGTTACCCCACACTGGACCTTCTTGTGGCATCGAATCCATGCCGGTCTTTCCCCAGATGGTCCGGAACCCTGTCTTCAGCTCCTCGCGCGTTGCCCTTCGTCTGAAATTGACCTTTCTGGCGCCGGGCGCAGTTCAGGTCGGGTAGACCCGCTTCAGGTCAAATTTCATGACTGAGCCCTGATTCCCCTGCCAAATGTTCCACTGTCCTCTTGGCAACAACACAGTAAACTAAGCAGCAACCGGTTCCGAAAAAGTAAGTACATTTCATGTTCAAGTAGCATTTTCCTCTAGATTTCGACCAGCGAATGGTCTGGAAGCCCAAACTGGCAGCCCTATCCCCAACCCCCTCTTCCCCCTCCACTATCTTTCCAACTACAGCTCCATCTGTAGTTGGGGGTGTCTCGGGTTACTCACGGTGGAGTGCTAGGCTACATGTGGTTCAGGACGATTTACAGTTGTGGCAAACGGGCGCGGGAGAATAATGACATCGGTTTTGAATTGCGCACATTTCTGAAGTGCTCATGAAGAGCTTCTTGGAGGTTTTTACTAGATGACAAAACAGGACGCGTCATTAAATTTTTAAATGGCTGCAACTGTAGAGGTCCCTCAACTACTTCAACCATCAAACCACCCCCCCAGCCAGTTAGAACAACAACCCCATTCGGCAGCACTGTTACGCTGCACAGCCTTTCCAAAAAGCCAAATACAGCAGAACATTTTAAATCCTTTTAACTAATACATATTATAGTTGGTGTTTTTTGTTGTTTTTTTTGCTCCAAAACACAGTTCAGTACAACCTGTGCGCTCAGTAAACAAATGTGTTTCCAACAACAAGAGCAAACAATGACGGTATTAAATTGACTAAATGCATTAACATTACGTTGGTGAAGTGAATCTAGGCCAACTCAGTTGTAGAAAACTACTCTAGTGCCTCTGCTCTGGGCTCAACCATCTCCTATTACCTGACCAGTACCTACACACCGTCCTAAATGTCACAACAACAGTCACACTGCACGGCCTGGATCTGCATACAACGAGTCCGTCTGTGCAGACGCATTGACGAAAGGCGAAGTGGTCACAAACCCTGCAATAGCAACTCTCGCAACGGCCCCAGGATCTGCATTTTATAAATCATATTGTACTACTGCATTATTCACAGTCCACTTATGACTTGACTCATGCCCCTGTGTTGTTCTGGCTGTTTCATTTTGAACCTCTAAAGCTTTAATAGCGCAGTGGCTTCATGGAATCATGTGTTCCACTTGCATCTCCGTTGGTCCACCACGGTAGGACTCCTTGTTTCATGGGTTGGTCTATTGTCCAACCATCTTCTTTTGGAATAGCTCCCGGAACCCGGAACAACTGTTTCTGGATCTAACAATTAGTGAGAATCAAAATCGAGCAGTTTTTGAGGGAAACAAGGGACCAATTTAAAAATGACGCTTGGATAGGAGGAAAGGGCAGCGATGAAAGGGAATGGGACCAGATGAGCATATGATCTGACCTGGACATCATCTGCCACGAGACACACTCACTCAGCAGCCCATGTTGCTCGGCGAGATCAAATCTTGGAGCAAACATCGTGTGGGAAGAGGCACCCTGTCAAAGATAGTCTGCTTGATGACACTTCCTCCTTTGGTGGCCCCAGGCAAGAAAAGACATTAAGTACAAAAGCTTGAAGTTGGTCTCCAAATCAATTAATAGCAGTGGGAAGGAAATCCATTTCTGGCACAACTGTCTCGAGCAAACAGAACAATTTGACACGAGGATGATTTGTTTACCAAAAAAAAATAGAAAAATAAAAAATCCCAATATTGTTCCAAAAAAGAGCTCATTATTGAAACGAACATAATTGGTTTCTAAATGAATGGCGACATCTTGAGAACAAGCTTGAGCCTGGGGGGGATTAACGCCGTTTAGTCCCGCTGATAGCCAAAAACCTAGTTCACAGATGGAGTGTAAATCACACATTCTCACCGACACGCACGCCATGTATGATCACAATACAATGTCGGACGTCATTGAAATTGTCACACAAACCGGAAAAAGAGAAATTTTGAGAGTAGTTTAATATCCAACAGGATTGAATCACAACCCTCAGGACCAAAAATCCAAACCATACTGCTTTGTGGAATCTTTAATGGTTATTATAACTTTCATTTGACTTTGACACAAGAGCCCAAAACCAGATGACCTACTTGAGTTTAGTTCTGACGTGTTTGCAAAAGGTGTCGCGTGTGTTCTGCTTGTTAACATGCGTTGCATTGCGTCATTTTGCCATCTCGGAGCACTCTCAGGTGAATTTGTGGGCCCTTTACCCAATAAAATAACCCTGAACATCTTACAGAAACCCCCTCTACCTTGCTGTGATGCAGACACACTCCTTGACAACTCCACTTCATCAACTTACTGATCGTAAAAAAAAAAAAAGAGAGATTACTTCTTTCTGCTAAAAAAAAAAAAGGGAATGTATGGGTATGAGGCGTTTGGAGAAGAAAGGAGAAGCCCTGGAGCGCCCTAGCGGCTAAATCTGTCATGATCTACATGTTCCTGTATGGGCGGAAGTCTGAGCTGGTACCGTTTAGGTCGGACTTCCCTTCATCCTGACGGTTCGTGTACAATCCATTTCTCCCCTTTGTCCCCTTCTCTGACAGACACACTGGAACAAATATCCAAAAGCCGTGCTCGTCATTTAAAGTAGGGAACGTGAGAGATCGGAGTGTCCGGTCGGGCTCAAGGCACCGCGTTCCGATTAAGGGACAAATCGGGGCCGGGGGAACCATGGACGCAAGAGGCAACGTGACCGACAAACCAACCAGACGTAGAACGCAGCGAGACAGCGTGGTAAATTAGAGCCAAGTCGAACAGAGGGAGCAGGAGGGAGCAGAAAAAAAGGAGGATAAAAGGAGGACAACGAAGAATCTTTAATTATAACGCAACACACCACACATGCACACACACACACGCTTTGGATGGTGACCGGTGAAATGAGGCCTCTGCGTTTAACCCATCCTGGCTTGTCCTTCCTCCAGGGGCACAGCCAGGAGCAGTGGGCAGCATTCGTTGACGCGCCCGGGGACCTGGTGATGAGTGTCCATCGCTGGTCAGACGATGATATGTGCATGTTTTTGGTGGGGGTCCTTACTGACGTTAGGTGGAGGAAACCCCATGTGAGCACGGGGAGAACATGCAAACTTCACACAGAAAGGCTCCTATTTGGGAGACAACCCGCCCGGAGCACGGTGCCAACAGCGCCCCAGGCGGGAATCGAACCCAGGACCTTCTTGCTGTGAGGCAGCACCGCCACCGTGCCAGCGGAGCGAGACAGGACCCAGGAGCCGACCACGAAAGGAATTTTGGTCAGACGTGACTAATCCATATACGTTCGCTACTCCTTTCGCCTAAATTAACCCCTGCATCATCCGGGCCAACCGTGATTTAATTACGAAGTAGAGCGGCATCTGGAATCTTGGATGCTTCCATGTCAAGAAGCCAAGAAGCAAAGAAGATGGGGTTTTGATGACTGCGATGTCTGCCTTGCAGCTTCAGAAGAACATCCCCCAAGAACAAAATATGTCCAATTTACTGTTTGTTTCGCTGGTACCGATGAAGTATAAATTGCCAAACACCCCCCCTTTCCCCGTCGGAAACAAAACCTGAACACACACACACAAAACCTACAGTATATAACGATATAAAGCAGCAAATATGTTGCACGTGTGCCAAATCGGAACGTTTTTGGCATCACAGCGTTTGCCGAAAGTACCGGCACAATTATCGCCGACACCCTGGCCTGCGGTTATCTCGGTTATCTCGTCCCACAATCGTCGCTTACAAAAAGTTATATATAGCACGCTGGATTCAATAAAGGCAGCTCTCATCCCAGTTTTATCTCATCTCAGGCAAACAACTGCAGCCAAATGGGTCGCTGGGGAGTCTGAGCTTCTTCTCCCGCTCAGATCCCTCTTTGAAAATATTATTCATGGGTACCAGCGTTTCACAGAAATAGGGCTGCCAAATGCGTCAGCCCACTTGAGCTCACAGTATTGTGACAAGCACCAAAGTGAAACGTGAGCCCTCGCCCTTTCTAAAACAGTGTCGCTCCATCCATTTTCTTTGTTTTTTGTTTTAGTTCCTTTCTCATTTATAATCTAACCGAGCAATGAGGTCATGATGATAATACTGAGGAATCACCCTCAAACCCTGCCAAACAGGGGCACAGGAACGAAATTCGAATAGAGTTAAAATATTAATAAAAACGAACACTATTTGAATGCTGAAATTGCCATTCCATTGTGTGTTTATTTTTATAGATAAAAAACTGATTAGAAATGTTTTGGCTAATGTGAGCGAATCAATTCATATGTAATGAACATAAAAGTTCAATATAAGAAATATCCTGGTAACTGTGTGCGAAGTTGGCGTCAGCGGCCTCGCACCAGCGCGTTTCCCTCCGGCGTTTCACTGTGTGTACAAGGGAGGGTTCTCTTTTGACCAGAATGTCCAGTAATTCCACAGATGTGGCGATGAAAGTGGGAAATAAACCCATATTTGTATTCGTTGTAATGTTTCATTTAGTCAAATATTAAAAATAGCATAAAGTATACCACTACACGTGATCATAGACAGGCTGAGCGTTGGCTAATTATCCGTGTAGTTCAAGTTTTGTACATTTACCCGTAAAGCCCCACTATTGTCGGATGGCCCTCGACAGATCTTCAGATGCTGTGAAATCTTCCCCTAATCAGAGCCGGTGAACGGAGGAGGATAACAGATTTGTAATGAAATAAGAGGAAGGCCGGCACATGGGGACACGTGGAATAGACTGGCTTATTGCTTCGTATATACAGGTGCTTTGCAATGCTCTTGGCATTATTCTGTCAATGTAAATGCTAATGGTAATCACTGGCCAACATTACAATGGTGATGAACATAACTTTTGTTTTTCTAAGGCATCTGACATTAAAGGACCCGGCTGGTATCAAATTGAGCTTTAGTCCTTTTACTTGTTGTCAGCGGGGCCAAGTAGGTTCCTCACCGTATAATTTTCCAAAACCCCAAAACATTGAAAATATATTGTCGCTATGCAGTTGATTATTTATAATATCTAGAGTAAAAAATATCTTGTGCGGGTCAGGGAATGTAAATTGACTCGTACATGGGCTAAAACTCAATTTGATGGTATTTGTTTAAATAGTTGGATTCTGACCTTTTTTTTTTTTTACATTTTACATTTCATTACATTTACATTTCAAATTCATACATTAAAATATATTGTTTACTTTATGTTGCGAAGAATGGCTTTTTCTCCTCTGAAAATCAAATGAATCCCAACTTTGCTGTTTGACTCCGAGGTTCTTAAATCACAAAGTTGACAGGCACATGTGAAAGGTCAGTCGCTGAGAGTGGCTTACGTCTACATTGGTGGTTCAACCTCGAAACCCGAGGACCCGCAAGCGTTCTACACAGAGCTCCAGGAGAGCGGTGGGCGGAGGGAACTCGTCCAACTGACTTGGTTTTGGTCAGAATCAATCAATCAACATCACGGCAGAACAGGAAAACATGTTCAAGGTTGCGAAACGGAATCTTTTCCCAAAGTCTGCATCAGGCAGCGTAGCTTCATAACACATTACGATAATGATGCCGCCATTTTTTGTGGCTACGTACTTTCTTCATGGGCCATCACTACTACTCCATTACGATGCCATGTTTTGTTTTTTTTATTGATAAGGAAAAATTTCACACCTTGAATTTCATTTTCATTTTAGGGTCATAATGTATAAGCAGTAAGTTAAAGTGTAGCAGAAAGCATCAAAAATTAAAAACAATTCATTTAATTTTACACCTGTTTTGTCATAATTATTGTAAATCCAGTAGTACAGTATGTGACAGGGAAATGAAAATGTTGTGAGGTCTAAAATGATTAGGTTCAGTTCATTTCTCAAGAATACTGGACGATTTCTGTAGAAGTTGGTGATTATATTCAATGTAATTGATTTTTCTTTCAGCTTTCGAACGTCAAGACCAGCGGTCACATGACCTGTACAGCGGGTTAAACAGGAGCCCCGGGCTCCCCTGGAGGTGGCGGCAGATTATGTTTCATGAGCAAAGGCCCGATGACATCAGCAGCGACATTGTGCAGCGTGTGTCTGTATGCACCTCCTGCGGGGGGGCTTTGTGGGGCAGAGTTACACAATGGGAGAAGGTGCAGATTACCCGCCACAGGTGTGCTAACAAACACACACACACACAAACACACAAGTTCACACGTGCACACATGCTCCCCTGGCCCGTAATCCGAGGCCAAAGGATCAGTTAGATTCAAGCCTCTTTTGTTGCACAGCCATGTTGACACACACACTCTCTCTATGATTCAACCACGCACGCCCGCCAGCCCGCAAACACGCACGCGCACACACACACACACACATATATACTGCCGTCTCTAGCTCGGAAATGGCCTGAAAAGCCAATTGACGGAGTGCCATGCGATTTTGTGGCCCAGACACCCCCATGAGACTTTGTCTGGAAGGGGAACTGCGTCATAAAGGTTTGCTTCTGACAAAGAGGGGCCAATCTTCCAGCTGCATCAGCACACTGGAGACAAGGCCTATGCTTCATCTTCATCTCGCTCAAGTTTACTTTCTGCCTACCCTCATTTTTCCGATCCTCAAAATCATTTTTCCCACAATTGTTCTCTTTAGTTGATGGCCTCATACACTGTCATCACCCCCCCCCCCCCCCCCCCCCCCCCAAGCAATTTAACCAGGTCGTCACTCCAGGATATCTTCTATTTACTATATTATTACATAGCACTAGTTGTATTTGCTACTACCTGTAGTGGCAGTGCAACTGTACACCCAGCCACCAACCTCCTTTCCCCCCTAGCTGCACTGCTGGACAAGCAAAACACCTCTACAGTTAGATCTGTGGGACACAGGGGCTTCAATAATATATATATATATATATATATATATATATACACCGGATATTTGCAAATTTGCAAATTGTCCAAAAGTTGCACACAATCATAAAAAAATTTAACCTCCCCACCAAAATAAAAATAAATCTTCCCGTCACTTTTTCCATCTTCCAATCTCTCAGGGCCTAAGCCCAAACAGTCACACGAGACACGGGGGAGGCTTGTCGAGGAGATGGGGGTGGGTGAATGTTTGAAAGAGGTGTCCTGCAGGCATTAGAGAGAGAGAAGCTTCGATCCACGCTTGCTGCCTATAAGCCTTTAAGAGTCTGCACTTAGATGGCGACAACCTCTGACAAAACACAGCCCGCATCAAAGCCCTACTTGACCAGCAATCGATGGACTGGAGGGATTGGGCGGGCGGGGCGAGGGGGTTTTCCAGAGAGGGAGGAGAGAGGGAAGGTAGCAGGTACAGAGGGAGGGAGAGAGAACCATCCACATGAAGATGATCTTGTAGAATCCAATCCAATGAAACAAACAGAGTAAAAAAAAAACAATGACCCAGAGTGGGCAGAAAGAAAAGACTGAGGTGAAGGCAGCCGCATAAAAACAAAGAAAGGCAGAAAGAGAGACAGAAAACTGTCTTCTGCCCTGCTGGTTTCGGCCGGGTGCCGATAAATTATCAAACAAGCAGAGTCACACTCCCCCGGCAGCTGTGAGTCTGGCACCGGCGCCCGGCAAGGCGACGCTGAATTGCAGCCACAAGCTAGCACGGCACACCGCATCGGCCAGTTGCACAGCTGGTCCGACAAATTTTGTGAGCTGCATCTTAGGTCTTGGTTTGGTTTCTTCGATTTTTGGGATTTAATGTTGTTTTGGATCCATATTTTATTTTAGATAGTAACGGTGCAATTTTGATGAGGCGGCATGGTAGCTCAGTGGTCAACACTGTTTCATCAAAGCAAGAAGGTTCGGGGCTGAAGCCCGACTGGGGCCTGTATGGAGTTTGGATGTTGTTGTGGGTTTCTTCCCACATTTGGAACTGGTCCCCGGGCACTTTGCATCCTATTGTTAAGGGATGGGACAACATTCCCCACGGCGATCAATAAAGAGATTCTTCCTTGACAATAAGGGGTTTGGTCAAATTTTGTCGAGTGACATTCCACATTTTCCAAGTTGGGAAACACAAAATCGAATGTTCGCTTTGAGTACTGAGCGGTGAATTGACAAAAGGGTTGCGCGGCTTTTGCGTCCGCTAAACCTGTGCAAAATAACACAAAAAGCAACCATCGAATTCTCAAAGCACCCACAAACAGCGAAATGCACTGCTAACTGCGCTGCCATGCAAATAGCATCTCGGTGCGGCGGTGCGATTTGCTCATATTTTAATTATTACCATCTGTAGCGACCTGGTGGTAATTGTGCGGCCCAAATAAAAAGAGGCAGCGGTGCCTCTGCTCCGTGCACGATCAGTTGCGCAATCGATGAGGGGGGTGTCTCCGCAGTCCCCACATAATTTCAAATCCCAATCACCACCAAGGGGGTGGGCCTTGCTGGTGCTATAGCCCTATCAGAATTTTGCATGGCTGCAATGTTACATTTTCATAACTTTCATAACTTAACTTTCATTTAACTACTGCGCGACGATTATTTTAAGTTTTATATTTATTAAAGATTGCTAATTCATAAAGTAGGCAAATGTAGAGCAGCGGCGTAGTAAATGCGTAATCAAAACTCTCCATTACACATTTACGCTCTGCTACTCGTGCCGTTTCCCGTTTCACCACATAAAACAAATAAAAACAGTGTTCTTATTATTTTAGTTGTATTTATTTTACTTATTTTCCTAATTGAATGAATCAAAAAAAAGCCCATAATCTCAGTGATAGCCAAAAGACGGCACAGATAGCGAGCGCAATTGATGCTGCTATTAGCGGCTGCAATCCTTTGTGAATTTGTGAATGAGTGAATGAGTATTCCAAATCTGTAGTTTCGCTAAAACTGCAGTTTCGATAAAACTGCTGGTCTGACATGACCGTTCAACCCGGTCTCACACTTTTTCGTGCTCATAGTCACAAAAATGCATCTATTGAATCGTGTCCCGGGGCACGATTGTCCGACTTTTTTTGTGCTACACATAATGAAAGTTCAACCAATTCATTTGAATGGGGGAGATTTTCCTCGACTTTAGAAGGGCAGATACGTACAATAAAACGAAAACTAACCTAATGAAAGTATGCCACCGCGTAGCGGGCGGAGGCATGGATGTACTGAAATTTAAAATGCATGGGCTTCAATTTGGTTCTGACTGAAATAAATGATTTAATAACGGATTTACAATTTAACTGGATGTTAATATCAGCGTTTGCGCCTCTGGCTGAAAATTTGAATGCCCTCATATGAGGTGGTGCGGTTCACATTTCCATGGTAACAGCCAGCTCCACCAATCAGAGACACCACTGTTACACATAGAATTGTAGGTAGTGTAGTACCTCTCCATGACATCGCAAATAAAACATGATTCATTTTCATGACTACGAGCGGGAAAAAGCGCGAGACCAGGTTGGACGGTTGGAGTCTGTTGCACACGTACAGTACTGAGACACACCACGCGGCCCATCCACCGGTCACACACCAGCATCTAAACACGCTTGAGAAATGAGACACGCAAGTGCTTTCCGGCTGTTTAAAAAGGCAGACTTAGCACTCAAGCACGACAAACACACGAGAAATGAATACAGTCTGTTGGACTGCGCCTGCTTTTTTCAATGAGCGTTGAGGCTGCAAAATGCAGGCTTACAAAATAACAAAACACCACATGAAAAACGAGTCCAACTTTGAAGTAATTACATCACAATTCACGGTGAGTCATGTTACGTTTATTGCAAATTAACCATACTTTATGTGTCTGCTATAAAAGAGGTCTGACAAGTACCCCTTTGATATGTGAGGTATCAAAGCAACATGAGCCAATCGAACAGTGTTCGACAGAGGTTAAGGGCTCTGATGAGTCACTTGGCACCCTGTTTCCTTAATCTTGATGGGTTTACGTTTGACGAACGCCAAAGGACGCTTTTAACCCACGATATACAGTGTGTTACCGGCTGGTAAACATTGTGGCCGATCTGTAATGGTATGGACGGCCGTCTTATGGGAGTCATTGTGTCTGGTTATTGCTCCGTGTGGTTGTATATAATGGCAAAGGACCGTAAGGCCATTTTTACAAGGACAGCTGTTACCTCAACATGTCCCCGTATTCCAGGACGATAACACACTTCTAAACAAACACAAGAGTAGTTTCGTGAACACCAGGATGCAGTCAACCGTCTCCCCGGCGGCCGGATCTGAATTGTTTTCGGACCTTTGCGGGATGTTCTGGAGCAAAGAGTACGTAGGTTTCCACCTCCTTCATCTCTCAACGAGGGACGAATTGAATAATGGTGCAATTATCCCACGGAATACAGTTGAGGACTGGAATATTTGAGTGTTTTTTGTCTTGACTCTTTGTCTGGTCCATTTATATCACACCTACAGCTATTTTAATGACCGCACCATTGTTCCATTGCGTAGCCTCTGTGCCTCAACAAATAATGAAGCAGTACCAGGATAATGAGCCAAAACAGATAACGGGCTATCCTGGGACAATAAACACTCTGCTAATAACTACATAACTCCAGTGGAATCCTGTATTTAGCCTAAATTCTACAAGCTCAGCCCTCCTTTTGCTACGTGTGTCCCACTTAAGCGAAGGGATTACTACACTCAGAAAATAACAGAAAACGCTTCAGTATGTGAACGCAAACAACGGGAAAGGTTTTTGTCACTGTTTGCAGGGCGCAAACCTCTCAAAATGTTTCTTGGTCACTGCTTTTAGAGATTTCAAATTAACAAGTTGAATTGGATCTGGATGTACCAGTATTGGATTTACCTACAACCAGGCCTTGGCTCGGAGGTAATGATGCCTTTAAAAAGCCTATTAGATTAGTTTCTGCTGGAGACAAGGGTTTCCTCCCTGAGCTTGCCTTTTTGCCCCGGTAAAAGGCTAACAATCGGAGGTCCAGAATAGAGCTAACCCAATGAAACCTCCCACTTTTCCCAAAATGTCAGTGAAATTGAGCCTATCTTCAAAAGAATCCAGCAAATCCACCACAAATTCCTGATATGGAAGCAGGCGAGAGAGAGAGAGGGAGAGAGAGAGAGAGAGAGAGAGGGAGAGAAATACAGAAAAATAGAGCAAGAGCGCATCTATAGCCCTTCGGTACTCATTTAGGAGAAGGAATGACACCAAAGTCTTTAATTAAAAGCTCATCTCTTCTGTTTCCCTGTTGGCAGGAAGTAGATCACTTCCTCCTCAGATCAGGATGGCTCCCGGCACTGCGGCGCGACGACCATTTCATTTGCGACAGATGCGGAGAAACATTTGCTTTCAATTACATCAGTCATTTCTGCGCTAATTCAGTGTGCTTCAGATCAATCTTCTCAAGGTTCTGGGGTTTCTATCTTGGTCCTTGAGAAGTGGAACACAAGGATTTCACTTGTTGACCTTTGTGTCAAAGCCATTTTCTCCCCCTGACTCCAACACCCTATCACTAGTCTGATTTTCTCTACTGTTACTGCCGTTGTGGTTTTTAACGGACGGCAGAGACGACACCATGATAAAAGCCAGAAACAAATATGGTCACTGCCCTTTTGAAAATTGTCATCGGGGCCGCTGTCGTCACCATTAAAGCTCACGGGAGTCACCGCAGACGTAACCAGAACCATCACCCTCGCTGAATGTTAATGAGCAGGGTGTGTGACAAGAGTCTAATTATTGTGTGTCTCGTCTTGTGTGCAATTAGTGAGTTCATGTGTGTGTGTGTGTGTGTGTGTGTGTGTGTGTGTGTGTGTGTGTGTGTGTGTGTGTATTGCATTTCCAAGTTTGTGCGAGCATGTGCGTGCAAGCGTGGTCTGTTGTTTTTGCTCGTCACCTCCCACCCACGCTCCTCATCGGGAACTTGGTGGACGTTGGCAGATGGCAGCTGCTGGCAGCGGCTCCATCCCCAGTGCCGTATACAGGCACGGCCACTGGGAAGTCGGTGGGCCAACAGCGATTAGACACAAGAACATCACTCCCTCAGATCTGGGCACAGTCGTGTATGAGTGGTCGATGGGAAAATAGGCCAGACAGCGAGGGTGGTACGAGGCCATGTCTGGACCTGGTGCAACTGTTCTAGGCCAAGTCACAGGTGGAACCCACAAAGTACATCCACGGAATGACCCAGACACACACGCACGCACGGCCGCCCGCACACACACACACACGCACGCACGCACGCACACACACACACACACACACACACACATGCACACACACACCTTGTGTGCCCGTCTGGCACATGTTGGAAGGGTCTAGTATTTTCTAATTCATCTTTGAGTTTAATTATGAAGAGGCAATGTGGGGCTAGATGATGTCTGCACTACTGTATATATTTCAATTTCACTGAGATGACAGAAATTATATGTTATTAATAATAATAATAATAATAATAATAATAATAATTATATATATTTTATATTATAACAGCTGAAAGATGTAGGTTGTGATTGAAAGTTTGTCTTAGATTTAACCTATGGCTGATGGTGGGGGATATTTGTGCTATGTAGGGTCAATAGGTATGTTGCTCTGGAAACAGTAACCAGGGACCTTTGTTTGGAGATAACCAGAGCCAAACTATCAGTAACCCAATGCAATTTCCTCTGACAGCCAGGGAAAGGGAGAGGGCAGGGAAATGCTATTCTGATAAGTGTATGTGTGTGTGTGTGTGTGTGTGTGTGTGTGCCTGCGTGCGTGCGCGTGTCCATGCATGTGCGTGTGTGTGTGGCTGTGTGTGTGTGTGTTTGTGTGTGTGTGTTTGTGTGTGTGCTCATATATAGAATCAAATGACTTTGCAGCACAAAGTTTGGTTGGAGAGCTCCCGTTTCATTTTTAATCAACTCAGTGAATTTGATCGTATTAGCCAATTTATTTCGTTTTTCTTTCTCCATTAAGTTGAGATGACTGACTGCCATCATTATTGTTTGGAGTAAAGAAAAATGTTTTACGCCCTTATATTTTGCTGTTTGTTGGTTTAGGGATGGAGCTCTGTTCATATTGACAGCGGATATAAGTCACCTTCTAAAATGAACACGAGTGGTTCGACAAAGATGAAATGGCGTCCAACCTGATCGCCGCCAGCCTGAAGGATCAACACGTAACAACCATGAAACATTTCCGAAATGAATTGAGGCAGAGGTTCACAAGAGGATGTGAAATCATTCATTTAAATAACAAAGTACACAATTCCTTGGTCATTTTTAACTATTACACTGTATTATTTCAGTCTTTTTTTTCCATTTTGCATTCTCTGGAAAGATGTGTTCGGAAATTCATTTCGGAAATGTCTTATGGTGGTTTTATGAGAATGATCTAGCTCATCGAACCAGCAATGCACAATGTTTGGGAGTCAAGTCAATGCAGATTCTATTGAGTTCCGAAGCAGGAAGTTGTGTGTGTATGTGTGTGTGTGTGTGTGTGTGTGTGTGTGTGTGTGTGTGTGTGGGGGGGGGGGGGGGGGGGGGGGACTACAGTTTAATTGAACATCCACCCAACCCAAACTGTCTTGTCTCGACCCACTGCTCGGGATACTGACGTTACCATGGCGACCGAGCAGCAGCAGTCACCCAAAATGAAAAAAATAAAAATAACAAAAAAAGCCCCACCCATATTCAGGTGACGTTCACCTGACGCACCGAATTAAGAATTGTCACAGACACACACGCAGACACGCACGCACACACACACACACACACACACACACCTCACACACACGCCTGCCATCAGCCGGTGCTTATTCTGGCAGGAGGGAGAAGGTGACAGGGGGAGTCAGCAGGGTGGATGTATCATTCTTCTACCGCCACCTCCCTGAGTGCTGCACGGCTCCCTGGTAACAACAAGTCACCGCACGACAGGGAGAAGGAGGAGGAGAGCGGCGGAGAGATGGAGGTGATGGGGGACAGAGAGGGAGGTGGGGGGGCGGAGAGACTGCAAAGAAAAAAGCAGTCCCTCAGGAGATCCGTCTTTATTCAATAATCATCCCGCTGTGGCTGAAGCAAATAGAAACGGTTCAAACGGTGAGCAAATTAAGGGGCCACGCCTTATTAACACATCATCACCATTAACAGCGTTGACACTAGTATTTTTCTCTCTTTTTCTTTTGCTATTTTAAGCACTGGAGACCTGTGAGAATCACATCTGTAACACCACCAAAGGACCTAAGAGCGAGATGTAAAAATCCCAACGGTGCTTTTGTATAAAGAACCAGTACGGCAATACTCACAGTATGGCAGCGTCCCCACTGTTACATAATGTTAAAAATAATAATGGTCAGAGAGAAAGTTCAAGTTCAAATTTGGGAAATCCTAAGAAAAAACATTTGTCACCTGCTGTGGAATGTTTGGACTCCCTAAACCTGTAGAGACCAGCTCAACCGACAACCGCCTTGAGGGGAGGGGGGGGGGGGGGGCTGAGCCAATCTCCGGAGACAGCCTGCGTCCCAGATAACGGGAGATGTAAACACCAAATCCCACCAGCAAACAGACAAGACAGACAGACAAGGAGAAGGAGAGCGAGAGAGAGAGAGCGAGAGAGAGAGAGAGAGAGAGTGAGGAGGGAAAAGGAGGGGAAGAGAATTAGCTGTGTGCTACAGCTGGGCACATTATCCCCCCCCCCCCCCCCCCCCCCCCCCCCCACACACACACACACACTTTTTAAAGACTAATAATAGAGCTTGACGAATACAGCTTGACGATGTTCATGGTTTTCTGTATGTGTGTGTGTGTGTGTGTGTGTGTGTATGTGTGTGTGTGTGTGTGTGTGAGAAGTTATGTAACTGGAGAGGTAAAGATCCAAAGCTGATTGGAACGGCGATTGATTTAAATCACGGCTGTCAAAGACATGAACGTGGCGGTCATGAGGTTTGTTTATGGAATAATCGTTGATGTTTAGATCTTTATAATGACAGGCAGCAATTGTACGCTTTTGTATAGAGATTTAGAACCGTGTCTTATTTCAGTAAATCACTGATCCCTCTCCATTGTAACGACCATCCGTTCCACATGCGCGTCCAAACCGATGTAAGCCAAATATCTAACGAAGTCGGATCATCCCTCTTATGAATGCCACCATATGAACGACTGCCGAGATGATTTGACCTATTTAGCAGGACCATAAAAGGGCGATGGGGTGTTGCGACAGCTCTGTCATACTGGTGATGTCATACCAGTGACATGGAAGCTCTATACTGTACTGTACGGCGCTCTGACATTACAGATGAAGAGGTGAGCGTCCTCCTTTCACTATCTATATGGGTCAAGGGCAAAGAGATAGAAACACAGGGAAGAGGTAGAACAGGCAGAAAAAAATAGCAGTGGTGCTTTGTTTGTAATGGGGAACAGGTAGTGTCTCCGTGGAAGAGGCAGGGCGCTAATTACCCTCGAAAAAACACCGGTCACGTTCGCGTCATTAAACGATATAATTTGTTTGTTTTCCGATGAGGAGATCACCTGGACGAAGCGGGAACGCCTGTTCCCTCTCCTCGGTCAGGGCAGTTTTTTTAAGTGAACTGGTGTCTTTTTTTTCTTTTTTACAACGCTCGCTCAGAACACAAATGGGTTCCTCTGAACATATGGCAACTCGTTAAAATTCTGTTTGCACTCTGATCTGGGTCTCTGCAGTGTTTACCAAACGTGTGAGAATCCCGGGTCCTTTCAACATCCTGCACGTTAATGTCAGCCCCGCCGGTGGGGATTATGTAGTATACCTCGTCTTACACACATCAACACTGGCTCTTAGATTAATGACGCAGATAAAAGAATGCTGTTAAATGCACACACACACACATGCACACAGACACATTTACAGATACACAAACGCACGCATGCGCCCACACCCACGCACACGCACACACACACACACGCGCGTGCACGCACACACGTACACACACACACGCGTGTATGCACACACGTACACACACGGACACACATGCACACACACACACACACACACACACACACACACACACACACACACACACACTCACTAACTCACACACACACACTCACTAACTCACAGCGTGCTGCTTAAAATGCCAGGGCGAGCGCTCGGTCCCCTGAAGCAGGTGTCAGATAAATGTGTTTTGATTCTGGGCTCTGTTAGATAATAGCTTGGCATTGTTAAAGCGTGCCAGCCAATTATCTGCTCTCGGCCTCGTCTACCAGACGATGCCAGGTGTCTCAGCCATAAGCACACACTCTCCATGGGGCAGAGGGCGCGTGAAGGGCATGGACGCATTTGGGCTTCCCACAAAAATATTACGATCAAAACATTTGTGTTAATATGTGTATATCATGTCCGTGCATGCAGAATGTTTCACATTGTGTTTATCTATAGTAAAAGTCGGTGTTTGTGTATACTAAAAGTCAGTTTATGTTCGGTAAAAGTCAGTGTTTATGTACAGTAAAAGTCTGTGTTTCTGTATACTAAAGTCAGTGTTTATGTAAGTAAAGGTCAGTGTTTATGCGTCATAAAAGTCTGTTTTTCTGTATACTAAAAGTCAGTGTTTATGTACAGTAAACGTCTGTGTTTATGTATGGCAAAAGTCAGTGTTTCTGTATGCTAAATGTCACTGTTTATGTACAGTCAAAGTCAGTGCTTATGTACAGTAAAAGTCAGTGTTTATGTACAGTAAAAGTCAGTGTTTCTGTATACTAAATGTCACTGTTTATGTACAGTAAAAGTCAGTATTTATGTAGAGTAAAAGTCTGTCTTTATGTACAGTAAAAGTCTGTGTTTCTGTATAGTAAAAGTCAGTGTTTATGTATAGTAAAAGTCAGTGTTTATGTACAGTAAAAGTCAGTGTTATGTATAGTAAAAGTATGTGTTTCTATATACAAAATGTTACTGTTTATGTATAGTAAAAGTCAGTGTTTATGTATAGTAAAAATCAGTGTTTATGTATAGTAAAAATCAGTGTTTAGGTATAGTAAAAATCAGTGTTTATGTATAGTAAAAGTCAGTGTTTATGCATCATAAAAGTCAGTGTTTGTGTAAGTAAAGGTCAGTGTTTATGCATCATAATAGTCAGCGTCTATGTATAGTAAAAGTCAGCGTGTATGTAAGTAAAGGTCAGTGTTTATGCATCATAAAAGTCAGCGTTTATGAATAGCAAAAGTCAGTGTTTATGCATTATAAAAGTCACTGTTTATGTATAGCAAAAGTCAGTGTTTATGCATTATAAAAGTCACTGTTTATGTATAGCAAAAGTCAGTGTTTATGCATTATAAAAGTCACTGTTTATGTATAGCAAAAGTCAGTGTTTATGCATCATAAAAGTCTGTGTTTCTGAATATTAAGTCAGTGTTACGTACAGTAAAAGTTAGTGTTTGTGTATACTAAATGTCACAGTAAAAGTCAGTATTTATGTATAGTAAAAGTCTGTGTTTCTATATACAAATTGTTACTGTTTATGTACAGTAAAATTCATTGTTTATGTATAGTAAAAGTCAGTGTTTATGCATCATAAAAGTCAGTGTTTCTGTAAGTAAAGGTCAGTGTTTATGCATCATCATAGTCAGCGTTTATGTATAGTAAAAGTCAGTGTTTATGTAAGTAAAGGTCAGTGTTTATGCATTATAATAGTCACTTTTTATGTATAGTAAAAGTCAGTGTTCATGCATCATAAAAGTCTGTGTTTCTGTATACTAAAAGTCAGTGTTTATGTACAATGAAAGTTTGTGTTTATGTATAGTAAAAGTCAGTGTTTTTGTATACTAAATGTCACTGTTTATGTACAGTCAAAGTCAGTGTTTCTATGTAGTAAAAGTCAGTGCTTCTGTATACTTAATGTCACTGTTTATGTACAGTAAAAGTCAGTATTTTTATGTAAGGTAAAAGTCTGTCTTTATGTACAGTAAAAGTCAGTGTTTATGTATAGTAAAAGTCTGTGTTTATGTTCAGTAAAAGTCAGTGTTATGTATAGTAAAAGTTTGTGTTTGTGTATACTAAATGCCACAGTAAAAGTCAGTATTTATGTATAGTAAACGTCAGTGTTTCTGTATAGTAAATGTCACTATTTATGTACAGTAAAAGTCAGTATTTATGTAGAGTAAAAGTCAGTGTTAATGTGTAGTAAAAGTCAGTGTTTCTGTATACTAAATGTCACTATTTATGTACAGTAAAAGTCAGTATTTATGTATAATAAAAGTCAGTGTTTATGTATCGTAAAAGTCAGTGTTTTTGTACACAAAAGGTCAGCGATTGTGTATAGTAAAAGTCATTGTTTCTGTATACTAAAAGTCACTGTTTATGTAAAGTAAAAGTCAGTGTTTGTGTATACCAAAAGCTAGTGTTTCTGTATAGTAAAAGTCAGTGTTTCTGTATAGTAAAAGTCAGTGTTTATGTATAGAAAAGTCAGTCTTTATGTAAGTAAAGGTCAGTGTTTATGCATCATAATAGTCAGCGTTTATGTATAGTAAAAGTCAGTGTTTATGTATAGTAAAAGTCAGTGTTTATGTATCGTAAAAGTCAGTGTTTTTGTACACAAAAGGTCAGCGATTGTGTATAGTAAAAGTCATTGTTTCTGTATACTAAAAGTCACTGTTTATGTAAAGTAAAAGTCAGTGTTTGTGTATACCAAAAGCTAGTGTTTCTGTATAGTAAAAGTCAGTGTTTCTGTATAGTAAAAGTCAGTGTTTATGTATAGAAAAGTCAGTCTTTATGTAAGTAAAGGTCAGTGTTTATGCATCATAATAGTCAGCGTTTATGTATAGTAAAAGTCAGTGTTTATGTATAGTAAAAGTCAGTGTTTATGCATCATAAAAGTAAGTATTTATGTATAGTAAGAGTCAGTGCTTATGTATAGTAAAAGTCAGTGTTATGTATTCTAAGTCACTGTTTATGTACAGTAAAAGTCAGTGTTTATGTATAGTAAAGGTCAGTGTTTATGCATCATAATTGTCAGCCAAGTCAGTCAATGAATTCTGCCACTATTAACACAAGAATACCGACAAGGAGGGAGAAAAACTGACTGATGAGTAACAGCCCGTGTCACTTTTAGTGAGCACCTGTAATTTCAAAGACAAAATGAAGAAAATTAATCAAACCGGTGGTGACGGGATTGCCCCACAAGCTGTTATTTTGTATATAGAATTGTAAAACCACAGCTAAATCAATTCCATTTTAAAAAGGGTTTTCCTTCACAATATTCGACAAGCCTGTTCAACAGTATTAGTTGGTTTTGATGCAAATGTTTGGCGGTGTTTCGCTGATAGGGAAATGTACTCAAATTAAACCTATGATCGGTCGTCGGGAGCGGTGAGCTCGAGAGCCAGATGCGAACAGAGAGCGCTTGGAAATCAGCTAAGACGTCGACCAAAACCCCGATCCCTCCCGGCCACAGTCAACCCGCACATCCCTCTATTTAATTAAGATTGGTGTTATCGCAGCGCCAGGGAAAGGAATTAGGTCGACGGAGAGGTCCGGAGACGAACGCAACGAGACGATAGATTGAAGGGAGACGTGGCACAAGAAGTCCATTGTATCCCAGAGGCCTCGAGCTATGGGTGAAAGGACGGAGAGAGGGAGGGCGAGAGAGAGAGAGAGAGAGAGAGAGAGAGAGAGAGAGAGAGTGAAAGCGAGAGAGAGACAGAGAGACAGAGAGAGACAGAAGATACTTTTCATTCCCAAGTCACCTGCGGGCGAAATCAGCTCATCCTCTTTTAAAGTTTATCTTTTAAATCAACAACACATGCCCTATACTCCATGTCCGTACAAGACACTAAAGTTTTTGTCCCCCATAATCATCATTTAGAAAGGCGACGATACTGGGTTATTCGCCCTAATTTTTGGTTGAAAATATGTGTAATTCGGTTTCCTTTTTTTTTGTAAACCAATGTTTTGTTCAAATAGGGATTTTCGGCAAAGACATGAATAATGGACGCATCGCAGTCACACACAGGATCAGGCTTCACCTTAATACATGACGACGGCACTGCGCCGAGAGGACAGGAGTCAACTAAGCAAAAATGTTAGGGGAGGGAAGCGGCACAGAGAGAGTAACAATAAAAGACGGGAGCGGAGGAGGAGTGTCGTGGGAAATAAGGGGATTACGGAAGGAAAAGAACAGCGGAAGAGCTAATTGTGCCATTCGGCTGTAAAAAAAAGTACGGGCGAGGACATGCTCGGCTAAACATCTCGCCGCAGCTCGGGGAGAGATGATAGGGAATACTGATTTGAACACATGCAGGGATGCGTTTATTCACACGTTTATACACACACACACACACACACACACACACACACACACACACACACACACACACACACACACACACACACACACACATATAGCAAGGACCCTTGGTTGCACAGCTGGGCACACTCCTCCAGCACAGGGCGTTCTGTGTGCATGATGTCATCTACTTTTACTCATGGTACACACACACAAAAGGGAGGTTTTCCCTGTTGTCACAATGTGCAATACAAACAATACATTACAATACTTTAAAGTAGATATCCATAAGACTCTCTGTGTTGGGTAGATTACACTAAAAGTCAACATTTTTTCAACATTTGCCTTCTCCTGATTGATTGATTTGAGTTTTTTTTCTTGGTCGCTTGAGGCGGTGGGGATATACCTTCATCCAAGGGTGCTGTTCTATTTTGTGAATACAGATAATCCTCACCAACAGTTTACTGACCACAACGAGCTACACTGCTTTATCAAATAAATCTCCGTGGCTACCTTTCACTCCTTGTGTATGCCTGATTGTTTGCCGGTTTTGCCGGGAAAGAAGGGCCCTATGACCAACAATGTTGGTCGTAGTACCATCCTTTTTTTTACCCTGTGGAGATGCAATTTGTACAATTTTAGTTGAAGTGAGCCGCTTCCATGTGTGTAGAACTGAAAATGAAGCTTATCATGGCATAATAATAATATTAATAATAATTTAATTCTTTAAACAATAGGCAAGAGCTTCCCGTTTTCGATAAGCATGCCTTTTGAAGGACACAACGGTTGCCTCGTAACTATTGCAGCACACTCAACAATACAATTCTGACTCTGTGAATATGACTTCTACAGTATCAGAAAAAATATGGTTTGGTGTTGGGATGGGGTGGTTTTAGCAGCCACACCTGACCTGGGTCTAGGTAATTGATGGATCCAGGATCAGTGTGGCTGCATACCTGTTGCTTGTTGGTTGGTTTAAAGAGCAGCAGGTAAAACCCCCATCCCCACACTCACTCAGGAGAGGAGCCCCTGTCATGACACATGTCTATCTGCTCCTGGGTTTATTCCAACTGGCCCACTCTCTACAACTGTGTCTATAACTGGTGTCTACAACCCCGTCTTCTGTGTCTCCGTGCCGGAGGTCCCTAAACACGGCACTTTTATGGCGTGTGGCAGGCGAAACTTCCATATGGTCTGTGCAACAAAGTTTTAATAGGGCTTTGGCGGGTAACAAAAATAAAAAATGAAAAAAGCTTTTTCTTGGGACAAAGGCGTTGACACCAGCCAGAGAATTTGGTGCGCAAAGTGTTGTCCTGTGGCTCTGCAGACAAGGATAATTACAGGAAGAAAGGAATGTGAAGTGTTAACTAAAATAAAATGGACGGCAGTGGAACAGAGAAAGGCCTGCGATGCCTCTGTAGTCAGTGGAACCACCAACAACATAGAAAAAAAAAAAGAAAACACATATGCCACCACCAA
>NC_137193.1:59475489-59585489 GCF_960531495.2 Zeus faber | reverse complement strand
CAACTGGGACGACGGTGGTGTCAGTCCAGTGTGTTCTTCACACACTTTGTCCAACTACCGAACCCCTTTTAGCGAGGCCTTCACAGCTTTGAGCCTCTTAAATGAATCAACGTGTTAACAGTCATGTTTTATTCACCGAAGGACCCGTGTTCATTCGACGGTGCAATTGTCGGACGACGCCGTAATCTCTTATTTGTCACCCTCAGTCCCTGTAGGATAAAAACAGACGTCTTCAGCCGCCGAGCTGCAGGGGGGGCGGGATCGATCACTCATGCAGAGCGATCTCTTTGTGTTAGCGTCTAATTCCCGGCAATCAGCAGAGGATTGCAGTTGATACCGGAGTCGATACCGGAGTCGATACCGGAGTCGATACCGGAGTCGATACAGAGTCACAAGGCTGCGTGCGACAATAATGGTAAAAAAAAAAGTATTCAATCTTTGTAAAATACACAAAGATTGGATAAAAAATCTCCAGCCCTTGACATAATTTTTCAATTTCCAGTATAGAGTTTGATATCCCTGGTATAAAGGTTCGTGCAAATTTTGTTTTTTGTTGCCAAAAAGCCATTAAAATGTAAATCATTAAAGGACTATAACAGACATTTCATTTAAAAAGGCAAACATTTTAAAATGCTTTTCACCATCTAGTTAAAATGTTCCCAATAGACAATATTGATTCTCAAAATAATGTGAGGCATGATCAGGAAAATGGTCAAGGGTAATGGAAAATATGTCCTTTAACGATTATTTGGTCCGTGGCATTACAATGCACAATATTCTTTCTGTAAAGAAACGCTGACTGCTGAATTTCCGCTACGATAACTGTTCAAATTAATAATAGGGACCACGGCCTTTTTCCTGCGCTGCCATCCGTCCCAACGGAAGAAAAGGCAACAAAAAAAAAAGCTCTATTCTCTGTTGGCCATTCAGACACCAATGGAATGGCAGAATAATGGCTGCTGAAGATAAGGCAGAGGAAATGCACTACTGTAGGCACGCTGCTGCAACCCACTCGCTACCACAAAATACAGCTGGTACCACACACACACACACACACACACACACACACACACACACACACACTCACACACACACACCATAATAAACCATAAGCTATAGGTTAATGACACAATTTTCTGTTCCAGTTGCTCTAAGTATGAATTATTAAAAATAAATATTTTCATCCCCATCTCTATCTCTCTCTCCCTCTCTCTTGTTGCCCCCTCTCACCCGATTGCTGTAACCCTCCCCCCTCTCCCTCTTCTTTGGTGAGCACACATTGTAGCAGAAAGGTTGTGTGTGTGTGTGTGTGTGTGTGTGTGTGTGTGTGTGCGCGTGTGTGTGTGTGTGTGTGTGTGTGTGTGTGTGTGTGTGTGTGTGTGTGTGTGTGTGTGTGTGTGTGTGTGATAGAGTAGAGGGGAGGAAGGGAATCAGACCGCTGGACTTTTCTTTGCCCACTTATTTAATAATGTCTGGAGCCAAGGCCACATCTAACTACCTTTGAGAGAAACCCATTACCTATCATCTGTGTCCCAGAAAAAACAAACAAAAAAAACAAAAACCCGACTACACACATAAAACCCTGACCAGAACAGGCCGGAGTAGCGATGCAGCCATTGATTATATCCACCATGCTTTTTAAATATGTTTGAACTTATGCATATGATTTTTGAACTTTTAAGGTTTGTTGCCAATGTTACATTAACACTGGAGGGTGGATGCAAGAATGTGTGCGCGTGGGGGGGGGGGCAGGAGAGGTGTGTGCCCTAATGAAGACAAATGGCTTTCCTGTCGTCGCTGACAGCGAGTGGAGTAAAGGCCATGTGTTAAACACGGACCCCAGGATCACGCCTGCAGTGCCACCCTCGCAGCCAACACAACGCCGTCGCGTGAATCGATGTGAACTGTGAGCGATACGCCGGCGGATTACCACATACATGATGTATTCTGAGCCATATATTACGATATATTATATTTATGATCCCTTAATGGCATTGATGAGAAAATCTTAAAGGATAGGTTTTCTACTTTTCCACCCAGGCCTTAATCAAATATTTATTCCCATCATTTATAACAACTCCGAATCCTTTATTATTGAGAAACTTACATCAATCTCCTTTTAAAGCGCAGGAAGCTATATTTGATATAAATATTATTTCAGACAGTCTTTATATGTTAAACCAAAATAAATAGTCGCAAATCATGCTTTTTATAAGGTCTTTTAGGGATTTAGAGACTCTTTTGCAGTTACGCAAGTCAGCTCTTTTGGCTACATCTGCACTAAAGCAAAAGCAAGAGACTAGAAACAGGAAGTAGTGTCGCTTCCTATTGAGAAACTCATGTAGGCAACGTTACACAAAGGAAAGAAAAGGATTCAACTCTTTTTTTTTTTTTTTTGAGGCTTGCCACTTTGGACTGCATGGAAGCACAGCCAGAAGCTGCAGCAGAGTGGTAAGTTTCAGTGTCTCCAAGCCAGTTTGACCTATAAACAGTTCTAAATGTTGGGAAACCATATGTGGGTTGAAAATGAGCAAACCTATCCTTTATATTTGACATGATAATGACGGTTGCAGAGGCTGAAATGACAATGGCTCATGTAAAATTAGGATGTAATGGATGTCATGGATGTCATGTAAAAAAGTATGTAATGCTGCCAACTTAATGTAAAGCATAAAACAATGGACGGCTTTCCTGTTCATTGAGAACTTGTAGTTGGAAGGAAGTCCTTGGTTTTAACCGATGACATCATTTTTCTACACTTGCCCGAACGTTCCTTATATGTACATTCAACGACTCAAATAACATATGTACAGTACAAAGAACAGGAACACAGAAAAAAAAGTTTTATATCTTCATCTTTAGTAGCAGCACAGGAAATCTGGACCCAATCATTCGGGAAACCTCCATTCCTTCTGCTTACGACTGGAAAACCCAGCAGCAACAACATGAACCACAAGGCTTTTTTATATTCTGAATTACAAAGCATCCGACACCCAGAAAGTACTTGACTCCCTCAACTGAATTTGCAGAATTTAACCCTGTTCTCAACCCCGACCATAACCCCGACACCAATCGGTTGACGGTAGAAACGGCTCCGTGACGTAATTTCTCCAACAAAATGTGTATGAGTTATACTTCCACAACTCTATCGTCTCCTTAGATTCCATCTAGACAAAAAAATAAAATAAAAACACCGTCAGCTGATTCACCATTTGCACAAGCCTCGCTCATTCATTCTGCCGTTATCTCATATTTGGGCAAATATGAAGTTAGGCCTCGGGCCGGACACTACAAGGACACGCACACACAGACACACAGACACACACACACACACACACACACACACACACCCCCACACACACACACACACAAAACACGCAAAAATCACACGTACTGCGAGGCACACACGACGACAAGTGTCACTTGCGCTTGCACATACAGCGAACAAAGACGGACACACAGGTGTGGAAAAGGGCATCGCCCCCCGCCTGCACACAGACACACACCCCACTCAATAAAAACCAGCCCTCCCACTCCCTTCAGCCATCCGGAAGTTAGCCTTCTGCTTGGTTAGTTCTGCACAGGGAAGACAGAAACAGGAGATGGATGGAGATAAAAAAAAAAGCAAAACAAAATAACGAGTTGCGCGGAGAGCGTGCGAGAGAGAGAGAGAGAGAGAGAGAGAGAGAGAGAGAGACAGAGAGAGAGAGAGGAGGAGGAGGAGGGCGCATGGGACGAAAGACGAGGGGAGGAGGAGCGGATATTGGGGAGGAAGACGAGGAGGGAAATGCACCTTCAAGGGGAAAACATGACATTTTGAGTACAGTTAGTACTCTAGTTTGTTTTGTTTTTCCCCACCACCCAACTCTCATGTCATTGGGGAGGAAATGCCAAAAAGAAGATGCAAGACATTTCCGGGGGGGGGGGGGGTAACTAAAGGGGTTTGTCTCGCTTGGTTTTGTTAAGTCTCTCCAATAAGGCCTCCAGACGAGCAGATAAAATGGTCAAATATTTCCGAATGGACTGCTTATTCGATTTTTTTTCATCAAAATGAGGGGGGTTTTCCTGCGGATCGGCGGAGGAAAACGACTCCTGAGCTGAAACCAGTTCACGGGGGCAGTGTGTGACCCCACGGCCGACCATTCCCTCGGAGGGATGGAGGTCATTACGTAATGCTCAGATGCAAACACTCCGCTGCTTGTGCAATAAACACGCGTGCACGTGCGTGTGCGCATTTGCAAACGTACACACGTTGTCTGCGGGCGACTGTGACGCAGACGTTCTGGCTTTTAAAAGGGAGGGTCTCTAGTGTAACACCAGGAAACAGCCAAATCACAAGGAGAGTGAGGGGAGGCCTCGTACACACCGGACACTTCTAAAACACATCTAAAATGCTCACATGAGCATTCTAGGCCAGTAGCGGGGGAGTAATATGTCAGAACCTGGTGTCAAACACCACATAAGAACGTTAGGAGCATGCAGCCTGTGGCGCTTCTACACAATGCTGTAAGGACGCCATTCCTAAAGTTGGAGGGACTTTTAATGGCGAACAACACAACAGTCGCTGGCCGCCACTCGTAGGTTCCGGACACATGCTGAGGTCACGGGCGTAGGCGTTTTCAGAGAGCTCAGTTTCACCCGTTCACACGAAAACCCGGATAACAAATCTCAACCCTGGAAGGCGTTTTTCAAGAAGTTCAAAAACGCCCTAAAACGCCTGTTTCGGCGTGGATGAGAGGCCAAAACCCGGAGTAAAAAATCGGACGTCTTTCAAAAATATCCGCGTATGTGTGGACCAGGCCTTTCCTCGTCGTAACACAACCATCCAGTCGTTCTCCATTCATCTTTTTCCCGTGACTCCTGTGCTTTTTATGTCCTGCGCATATTATCTCCACGTTTCCCCCGTCGATGTTTGTTTCCATCTTCGGCTGAATCTTTCACCCTGTCATACTACCACGCGGTCCTTGTTTCAGGCTCTTGTCATCACTTTCTATGCCCACGCTTGAGTGTGTGTGTGTGTGTGTGTGTGTGCCCTCTCTTTCTCTCTCTCTCTCTCTCTCTCTCTCTCTCTCTCTCTCTGAGGAGGAAGTCTGGGCTACAAAGGGAGCTGTCCTTATAGTGAACAGCTGTCTCAAACCTGGTGAAGACACCAACAGATCCCTGCGTACCAAGTTGTCTCTGAAGAGAAATGTCTATACTCTTACTGACCTGTGATTTTCATGTGGTTTGTCTCTAATTTTGTTGTTTTTTGGTTCCCTCGTAATCAAGTTTCTGTGACATGACTTAGTGAAAATAAAGGAACCTTAAAAGTCTCCCTCTCTCTCTCTCTCTCTCTCTCTCTCTCTCTCTCTCTCGCTCTCTCTGCTATTGCAGTGAGTGGCTGCAGTAAACACACCAGCTGCGACAGTAACAATAACAGCGCCGAGCCTCCCCGAACGTTCGTATAAAGAGCGGCTTGTGTGTGAGTCACAGAGCGCAGCCGGAGAAACAGATCAATAGCAGACAGGGGTGCTGGACGGATTAAGGCTTGATGGATATTTGGGCTGACATTTAAGCCAAGGTGAAGAGTTTTTCTGCCTGAGCGCCCCTCGAAGACAGAGCGGGTGTCAAACAGAGGACCGGTCCTTTTTTTGACACCCGCTTTTTTTTCGCACATCTACGAGCCCCATTGTCCTGTTCCCAAATAACTGCATGGTTGTCCCGTAACTCTTTGCTATTCTTAACTTTCATACTCCCCTCCACACGCCACACACGCAACCCCTTCCTTCCACTAATGTACGGTGAGTGGGGGAAAATGGAACACGGAGCGCGAGGGCCATCAAACATTTACATGGTGCGGCACTCTCCGGAGAGCCTGGAAGTCAGGCGTGAGGGAGAGACGGAGACAAGACAAAGCAGAGACACAAGAGGAGAGACAGGAGTAGACTGGAAAGAAAGAGACAGACAGACAGAGAGAATGGGGGGGCGACCGATATCAGAACCAGGACAGAAGAACCTTTGTCTGCGTGGGATGAAAGGGGAGGCGTGAGGGTTCAGGAGTTCACCAGCCGCTGGTCCGGGCCGTGCCAGACAGCGCTGCTCTGCTGAACAGTGAAGGTTCTATTTCTAACCCAATAGACCACCAGACCTTAGGTCACTCGCTGTTGATTGGCCCCGGAATTAGATTTTAAACCCTCAGCACCCCAAAAACTAAGGGTCCGTCTTTTTTTTTGTCAAATTCTCTAACGTTAAGAGTTTCCACAAAGTGTAGAAAAAAAATGAACTGTAAACATGTAAATTTGTTTTATCTATTTGATCTTTTCATCCACTTTACCTCGCCACTATTTTTGCACTCTCTCATTCTTTTGCATTTCTGTTTTATATTTATATCAAGTATTAAATCATATAATATCTTATAATATTCCATATAAAATTAATATAAAAATGTATTTTATTATAATTGTTTTAATTATTCTGATGATTTTATTATTTTAAAAATGTATATATATTAATAATTTAAAAATATCAAATATTAAATCAAAAATATAAGTTCTATATAATAAATATATTATTAAATGAATTATTATTTATATATGAATGAGCTTATAGCTTCTCTCCATTGCAGACTTTTTTTTTTTTTTAAGATGGCTTTATTCAGTGTGGGGTCCCCTCCCAGTGTCTGCGAGCGGCTTAATGCAAATGGCGGGTTGAGAGATGATTGGCATCAATCCAAAATCCAGATCATATATCTGAGTCACCCTTTTCGTACAGGGATTTAATTCGGAGACGAGCCCTTACGAAATGAGATGTCAGATCGTTATTACATTTTCTCCAGCCCTGTTCAGGTCTCGGCACTCGGAAGAGCTTGAATTAAATCATACGGGACTCTCAAAAAGCCACCATTTCCCTGCTTTTCCATCACTATATGTACGTACAGCCTTAAAGCCAAAATGTTGTTATGAGCAAAGATTTGTTAAACAGTGAGGCAGGGTTAATTCAATTTTTCCATAATGTGGTGGTGACCACCATAATGGTCTTTTGTGGGTTCCCAAAATGTTTTCATAGATGTGTTCATAGATGTGCTAATATAGCATCATATGCTTGGAAACATCGACTTTTTACATGTAACCCATTGCGGCCCAGATATTGAAACTGAAAAACACATCATTATTCCTAATTAAAATAATAATATTGCCAAAAAATCGGACAAAAAAAGTTAATTCAACTTTGGCACGATGAAACAGGCTGAAAAACACTTTGTCTGGGTTGACGTCAGCACTGACAAAACCAGAGCTCATGCGAAGGTTACTTAGGGGAAACGTGGCGGGACAAAACGAGGTGAGGAGGAACACCCTGCCGGCGGAGAGGATAAGGGAGGAAAAGAAAATCCTTTTCCTTTTTTTTTCTTTTCCTTCCTAAAATACTGAAAAGATGCTGTTATTTTGGGGCGGCGAGGCTAAACGCACGTAAAGCTGGTGTGACAGGAACAAAAGGATTTCATTATCCCGCCGTAAGAGGTGTTGTGCGTATATACCAGTTGCCTGTCACACTTTTCTAAAACAGTGTGTGTGTGTGTGTTTGTGTGTGTGTGTGTGTGTGTGTGTGTACAGAGCCATCAGCGTGCATCCTTCCCATATGTGTGCACGCACATGTACATGTGTGTGAGTGA
Source organism: Zeus faber (assembly GCF_960531495.2). Taxonomy (NCBI): domain Eukaryota; kingdom Metazoa; phylum Chordata; class Actinopteri; order Zeiformes; family Zeidae; genus Zeus; species Zeus faber. The sequence continues at coordinate 59,577,841 of NC_137193.1, read as the reverse complement.
TCCATCTTTATGGCATTAAAGAGTAAAAAAGCAGGATTTGCGTTGAAAGATATAAAGCATCCATAAACCTGACTGTGTCAGAGTGCGCTCGCTTACTGCCCCCCTCCCCCCGGATGAGCCGTCAGATAAACAAATAAAAGAAATAATAATAAGAATAATACAAAACTAAAATAGAGTCACTGAGAGAGGGCTTAGTCAGAATTACGGCACACAATCCCTCCATGAGGCAGCTGCCTGGGAATGACCCAGTAACCTTTTATGTTGTCACGTCCCTGCAGGAAACAAAATGCATACGCACACACACACACACACACACACACACACACACACACACACACACACACACACACACACACACACACACACACACACACACACACACACACACACACACACACACACACACACACACACACACACACACACACACACACACACACACACACACACACACACACACACACACACACACTTCCTGTGACAGTGTTTAAAAAAAAGGGGCTTCTTTGCATCTTGTGTCGAGCGCTGGCATCTGGCTAATTTGTCATTCATTCTTAATCACCACCCTCCTCCGTTGTGGCCCCGCCCCTGGAGGCAGCGTCGTGGATCTTTCACACATCCACGCATCCCTCGCATCCCTCTCTAACTGTATTCCAACTACTCAGTGGTACTTTCTCAACCCCCAGCCCTTCTCAAGCCCCCCCTTCCTCCCCAGCTCATGGCCACAGAGGGTAAACCAACCAGAAGATATCAAAGGTCTCTCAATGTGTTCTTGATTATCCTAACCCCCCCCCCCCCTGCATTTCCTAGTCGTCGTCATCCCCCTCCCAGAACATACCACCACCCAAATTAGAGGATTAAGGCAATAAAATCCCCCTAGTTAATCCCTGAGATTCGAGGGGGGAATTCTTTTTGTTGTCGTTGATTGAACACCTCATCGCATCGCCGACGCTCATTTGTAAAAAACTGCGAGGGGTCGGGCGACGTTGAATTGGAGCCGCGAGCCGTCGGGAGGAAGGAGTCACATTGAGATCCTCTGTGGTCCAACCACAACAGAGCTTTTTTCTCTCTCTCTCTTTCTCTCTCTCTCTCTCTCTCTCCCTCCCGGCTAATCCATATTACAGTAAGTTGCATAACGTGGCTAGCCCTGCATTCACATCCACATCCACACGCTTGGAAATAGTAAGTATAGGGCGTCCGCAAAACAAAACTGTGTTTGTGCAGCGAGAATTCTACAAGCATTGTCCTACATACCTGCTATTTAAACATAAGGATTTAAGAATTGTGAAGGGGGGGGGGTTAAACAATCTTTATTGTATTGCATTGCTTGTGTGGTACTGCGTTGACTTGAGTTGCATTGCGTCATTAAGTTCTGTGTAAAGTCAACCGTCTGTTTATTGGGGATTCTGAGACGAAAAGGTCACAAATTCGCCGTGTTGCATAACACACCTACTGTACCCCTCCTTCCATGTTTTCCTCTCTCTTGCACGCAAATATTCGCAGCCTCACACACACACACGCACAGGCACACACACACACACAAAAATGAAACAAAGTTGATCCAGGTGCATGGCAGAAGTACATGAAAATGGAGGGCATCCATCTCCGCTGATTGCAACTCTCTTGCATTATGTAATCTTCTAAACCAGTGACAAAACGTTAGACGGTAGTCACACCGCACCTCTTTTTTCCTCCCCAACGCTTAACCCCAAATTAATTTATCGTCCAACATGGATATGGTCAATCTATTCCCAACTCTTTGCCTCCGCCGCCCCTCATCTCCCATCAATTTCCTCCTTCACGCCCTAATCTTTGACCTTTCCTCCTTCAATTTCCCCGTCCGTTCAAACCCCTGCCTCTCTATCCCCTTCTCGTCATCACTCCCGTCCTATTTCCGTGTGCCTTTCTTGGCTTTCACAGGTCAACCTGTCCCTCTCCCTCACTCAATCCTCCCTTATATCCCAATCTTTTATTATCCTCATAGCCTACATATCCCTACCAATCCCGGGGATTCAATCATCCTTGTCAGTCTACTCGTCCGTTTTCCTCCGTCTCGTCTCCTCTTTTCCCCAATTCTGCCACATCTCCCCATATGTTCCCAGAATTCTGACTCCCTAAATGAAAGCCGAAACCCCCTCCGCTCCCCTCAACACCGCTACGCTCCCCCCTTACCAGGTGTGTGCCACCGTGAAACGTCGGCGCTGTCGGATGCTCTTGTTGACCATCAGCTTGCGGAAGAGGCGCGGCGAGCTGCGGGGCGACAGCTTCGGGGAGGTGGCCCCCCTCTTGCCCCCCATCCCCCCATCCCCATGCCGGGCACTTTAGGGGGCTCCAGCTCCAGGTGCATGTGCTCCTTGAAGGTGCGGATGCAGGGGTCCGCGTCAGCCACACTCAGCTCGTTGGACGACATCCCAGGGGTTTCTGCCTATTTTTGAGGTCAGAGTTTCTATGCCCACGACAAAAAAAAAAGAATAATGATTATTTCGTCCCTTCTCAAGTCAGAAGTCGGGCACGAGGCGAGAAGTCCCAGGCGGTCATGCGAGGTGTTTTCCAGCCTTTCTGTTGGGCTCCTTGGCAGGCGGAAAGGGGCAGAAGCTGAGCCTTGCCGGAGGGTTTGGAACGCTGCAGCGTGGAGATTGAGGCTAAGTCATATACACACACACACACAAGCACAGGAGCAGGCCAGGCTTGCACGCAGCCTTCCTGTGTTTTTCTGTTGATTTGTCCTTCCGTTTTCTCCCCCTCTCCCTCTCTCTCTCCCTCTCTCTCTCTCTCTCTCTCTCCCTCTCTCCCTCGTATTTCCTCCGCTCTTCAGGGTTGCGGGGAGATTATCCGGCTGGGGGTTGTGGCTCCGGCGGCAGCGTCTCCTGCCTGGTGGCGTGTTGGTCTGAGGGTTCCTGGAGGAGCAGCACCCACAGCAGGGTCACAGCTCCCCTCTTTTTCTCCTCTCCTGCCTCTCTCTCCTTTCCCTCTCCCTCCGTCTGTAGAGTCCACACCCCCAGCCCGCTGTCTTGCTCTTCCTCTCTCCCTCCCTCTCTATCTCTTTGTGCAACTCGTACCTTGCACACCCCACTGCTCGCTCTCACTCGCTCCCTCGCTCCATTGCTCTCTCTCCCTCTCTTTCTCTTTCTCCCTCTCTCACTCTCCCCCCTCTCCCTCTCTCTCTCCCTCTCCCCCCCCTCTCCCTCCCTCTCCCCCCCCTCTCCCTCCCTCTCCCTCTCTCCACCCCCCCTCTCCCTTGCTAGCTCTTCCGCTCTCTATCTCTCTCTCTCTCTCTCTCTCTGACGTTGGAGGATCTCCCTTATGAAAGATTCAGTGGAGCTGAAAGCGACTGGCGTTCTGCCCTCCTCTCTCTCTCTCCCTCTCCCCCTCTCCCTCTCCCTCCATCAGCCACCGCTTGGCTGAACCCTCCTCTCCTCTGACCCTTGCACCCCTTCTCCACCTCCGTCTCCGGCTCCGAGAAAGGCAATTCTGGTGAGGTCCAGAGAGGCTCCCACTCTTCTGAAGAGCCGTTGCAGGTCGGATCTTCCCTCATCCCCACTCTCACACTCTCTGCCGGAGCAGAGCAGAGTCTCATTGTGAATATACATGAGCGGCTCAGTGCCGGCATGCAGCAAACACAGGCCACCCCCCCCATTCTGCTTGCGATTGGCCGCCGGTTGTCGTGACGATAGGCAGGCAAGCACGATGACAGGTTACAAGGTTAATCATTTTTTTGGGGCGGGGGGGTGGTCAACATTTTTGGGTAATGTCTGTGCCAATGTTGTGACCTCTTCAAAGGGAAGGGAGGGGGGGAAAGAAAGTGGAGAGACAATAGACAACAGAGTCATAGAAACAATTCAACACACACAAGCAGGTACAATACACACACCAACACACACACACACTCGTACAGACATGACAAATTGAGTGAGGGTGCGTTTATATCATCAAGTACACTCTTCACACAAAGCATAGGCTGCACAGTGACACATTGACAGTGCAATAGAACAATAACAAACTGACTCTCTCTCTCTCTCTCTTAGTTACTGTCTCCAACCCCCCCTCCTCCAAACACACACACACATACACGCACATGCACCTGCACACACACACACACACAAAGTTCTATAATTATATCTGCTGTGAATGAGAATGGTAGAAATTGAACCATGAGATTGCTATATAAAGAAAGAGATGGACTGCACAACACACACACACACACACACACACACACACACACACACACACACACACACACACACACACACACACACTTAATAAGAATCCGAGACAGAGAGGAAGATGAATTGATGGAAAAGGACACGAGAGCAGACAAAAAAAAAATAGTGCGAGAGCTAGAAGTGTGAGCGTTTGCTGCTCCGCTCCGTGGGGTGCGTTTCTTTTCTTGTGAGTCACCGATGATGCTGATCGTCCCTCTCTCTCCCTTTCCTTAATCTTCCTTTCTCTCTTTTGCTTTCTCTCCCCCTCTGTCACTCTCGACGGTTGCCAGTAACAGATTGGGTGAATACACTTTGCAGCACGAAACATGAAAAATACATGAAGGAGCAGGGAGGAAATCCAAACACAGGAGATGAGCACTTCTCCTCGTAGGACACATTCGATTTCACACACAGATCTTTAGGTGTGTTTCCAACCATGACAAAAAATTATAAATAACAATGAACCGTGGCAGGATTACTGTACATCCACAACAATAATTAATCGTGTGAATAGAATCGCATATTATATATTCTGTATATATTTTTTTAAATCTTACTATACTATTTCTGTTTTATATTTTGTGACTATTTGCAAAAAATTGACAATTCACATTTTTATTTAATTGTTGTTTTAACTTTTTTTTATTCCATTTTATAGTTTTTCATTCTCCTTTTTCCAGGATTTTTTATTTTTTTATTTAAATGATCTGTATTAAAACACACCAAACCCCACTAGAGCATCGTGTGAATAGAATCGCATATTATATATTCTGTATATATTTTTTTAAATCTTACTATACTATTTCTGTTTTATATTTTGTGACTATTTGCAAAAATTGGACAATTCTAATTTTTATTTAATTGTTGTTTTAACTTTTTTTTATTCCATTTTATAATTTTTTATTCTCCTTTTTCCAGGATTTTTTTTTTTAATTTAAATGATCTGTATTGAAACACACCAAACCCCACTAGAGCAAATTGCTGGTATACGAAATGTCCCTGGAGGAATAAACTGATTGTGATATGATGAAGAGCTGTTGATGTACGTAGTTTCGAACTCCATCGTTCGTCGTCTCACTCTCCCTACATATCCAGTAAATTCATACAAATCCCAACACATATCATCAGCAATGGCAACAGCAACGGTGATGGTGTTGTTTTTGTCAGAGTTTCCATGAAACCGGCCACAATCACCGCCACAGCGTCGGATGTTATTACCTCCAACTTCATTCCTCTGTGCATTTGTGTAATTATGGATGTAGTTCGTCCGCCCGTCCCCGTCTCTCTGCACACTGAGCTGAAATGAAGGGCCAGGGTCACATTTCCACTCGCCGGTTCTGTAGATCCCCCCCCACACACACACACACCACACTACACACACACATACACACTACACACACATACACAATACACACACACACACACACACACACACACACACACACACACACACACACAGACACAGACACAAACAAACACAAAGAAACGCCCCCGGAAAGGGCAACACTGGACAAGCAGACGTAGCACAGAGTCCAGACAAACCCTAATCTGACGGGTGTCAAACCCAACCGCATGTATTTGGACGCAGGATTTCACAGGCAGTTTGAAGAGGGGGGCCATATCGGGGGTCCGGAAGTGTCAAACCTCATTTTGCATCAGGACTTTGGGCTGAGGATGATGGGAAATGAAAAGGCATTATATTTTAGATTTATACATGTGAATAACAGCTTGTGAGTACAAGCAGCAGCTGGAAACGGTGGTTACAAAGGAGGGGTCACGAAGTAAGGAAGCGTGCTGCATCCAAATATTTAATCTATCTATTTAATATGGATGCCACAGAGCTCCTTGATCACTTTTTATTACTAGGGCTGGGTCAAAAATATAAAAGGACGCAATTCTATTATACTTTGTTCTGAAAGGTTTGCAACGCTTTAACCCCGTTTAAATAAAATCCACCTCCATCGCTTCAGCCGTTGCCAGAGTCCGTCGAGACGGAGACGCGTCACGTGTCCCCCTCAGGCGGAGGAGCAATAGCTCCCGTAGCAGATCGTGGACAGGACGCATCAGCCTTGAGCGAGAAACTCTTGGATTCCCCTCCATGAACGAGGCTCCGCGGGAACTCCATCGGGAACTCCATCCCCAGCTCAGAGCGTTCAGCCCAAGTCGCACCAACCGAGGCAAACAAACGAAGCAGCGGGAAATTGAGCTAATCTGTTTAGCCAAGCAACCCGTAAAGAGCAGAATCTCTAAAAAGAGTCAAACGTTTCATCACTCATAGTGTCTCAATTTCCCAACACCACAACTGCGTCAGCTCTACCCAGCGTTCCCTCAAGTCTGCCCCTCGAATAAAGACACGTAAGCGTATCCACCGAACGACCGGGACAACATCTTGGTAAATCTTCAGGACAACCATGTTTAGACCAAAAATTCCCCATGTTTAAAACTCTATAGACCCTTACTGATTAGAACAATAATTCCAAGCGTCCAAAATGATTTGTTTGTCACAGGAGTGCCCTGATCGGGGAAAGATTCCTTGGGATAAGAGCGAGTTTGTAAACAAACTCCTGACCAAGCGGTAAACACGGCACTAATGCCCACTCTGCCGCTAGCCCCACAAAGCCTTTTCCATAAACACACCGCGAGAGATGCACACCTAGTCCAACCAATAATGACTCATGGAATGGCAAAGTGGAGGCAAGCACACACACACACACACACACACACACACACACACACACACACACACACACACACACACACACACACACACACACACACACACACACACACACACACACACACACACACACACACACACACACACACACACACGCGCACGCATAAAGACCACACACACACACACACACACACACACACACACACACTTGCGCACCTATTAACAGATGGATAGATGACCACATACACACACACACACACACACACACACACACGGTCAGCGGATCTACCGTCCCCCAGTCGGAACTGTCCACACTGCTGCCCCCTTGTGGAAACAAAAAAACACTACTAAAAACACTACCATTTCAACCTGTTTTTGGCATCTAAGTAAAGTCAGTAAATGACCCAAATAGACACCAAATAGATGTGTACATATGTATTTTTTAAATTTCATATTAATTCTTTCATGACGAGCACTATTTTAACCCGCATTTCACCAAAGGGGATTAATAAAGTATTATCTTTTATGTTTAGGGTGCTTTCAATGGGAGCCTTGCAGTTTTGCACTAAGCAGCACATCCACAGCGGCAACACTGATAGATCAGCGGCGCGCACACACACACACACACACACACGAACACACACACACACACGCGCGCGTACAAGCTCCAAGCTAATCAGGACTGTTTAGCATATTAATGAGAAGTTGATAGCGTTAAGGTGGGCCAACGCATGCTAGCTTCTGGGTGCGGTGCATGCGGCTGTCGCGGGGCGTGCTCTAGAGTAAGTGTGTGTTAACGTGGAACTCAGGACGGTGTGTAAAAAAGAAATCAGGAGCGTCTCATCTTGAAAGCGGGGAATGCAACATGACAGGGCGGCGGCAGACGCCTCGTCCCGCCTATGCAGTGTGTCTTCTCACTCATTAACTGTTACGACCAAATTGAATTTCCTGCTAACATTCCCTTCAGTCGCACACGTGCAAATCATTTCAATGCTCCCTACACGGAGAGTTAATTCTAATATAATGTGAAAAGCAAAGTCCAAATGTTGATCACAATGCTGCTTTGGGCCTGGGCGTGTGATCGTCACATGTGAAACTACCGCTTGAGCGATGAAACTACCGGTTGAGTGATGAATTCGGTGGTCTGTGGTCACCACACACCCATCAAATAACTTCTTCACAGCCAAGTTGTGATTTTGAGCAAAATCTTCAACAAATTACATCAAGTTCGAGAAATTTTGAAAGATCCTGAGCCTCGCCTATGGAACTGTAATCTGGAAACTGTAATCAACCCAATGACGTGGGTGAAAGGGCGGGTCTCCGCTCACCAATCAGCATCCACGGGCGTGATGTCTATCCTGGGGGGGGCGCCGAAGGGCAGGGAGGTGGGCCTGGCCATGACCTCCTGGTCCGGTGTCCGCACTCGCTCCCCCTGTCGCCACGACAACGGGGGGAGCTGCAGGTTTCCTGAGAAGCGGCGGCGGCGGCCACGGGTGTGGCGCAGGTCGACCCCCAGCGTGCACGAGGGCGCGGTGAAGGACGCGCTGAGGGAGCAGTCCGGAGGCTCTTTGGCATCCTGAGGAGAGTTCACGCACACACACACACACACACACACACACACACACACACACACACACACACACACACACACACACACACACACACACACATTCAATTTTATATACACTGCATGTGCATTATGTTCGGGTTAGTAACTATTGTGCATAATCACCGGGTGCGTTGCAAAGATATTTCACTACATATATGTATGAACGTATGTATATGTATGTGACAAATAAATCTTGAATTTTGAATAAACACATTACAGGATACACACTAGACTACACTATAGTATATACACTACACTACAATACAGTACAGTTTATACAATACACTACACTACAGGATATAAAATACACTACAGTACAGTAAAGTATATACAATACATGACACTACAGTACAGTATATACAATACACTACACTACAGTATATAAAATAAACTACAGTACAGTATATACAATACACTACAGTACAGTACCGTTTATACAATACACTACATTACACTACAGTACAGTATATAAAATACACTACACGACACTACAGTATATACAATACACTACACTACCGAATATAAAATACACTACAGTACAGTACAGTACATTATATACAATACACTACAGTATATACAATACACTACAGTATATAACCTACACTACACTACAGAATGTACACTACACTACCTGACAGTATATACCCTACACTACACTACAGTACATATAATACACTACAGTACAGTTCAGTATATAAAATACACAACAGTATATACACTACACCACAATACACTACAGTATATACACTACACTACAGTATATACAATACACTATAGTATATACACTAAATTACAGTATATACAAATCACTACAGTTAATACAATACACTATAGTATATACACTACACTACAGTATATACAATACACTACAGTACAGTACAGCATATACAATACAGTACAGTATATATAATACACTACAGTACAGTATATACACCACACTACAGTGAATACAATATACTACACTACAGTACAGTATATACAATACACCACACTACTGTACAGTATATACAATACAGTACAGTATATACCATTCACTACACTACAGTAGATACAATACAATATACTGGAGTACAATATATATACTACAGTACAGTATATACAGTTCACTACACTACTGTACAGTATATACAATATACTACAGTTTATACACTACACCACACTACAGTATATACACTACAGTACAGTATATGTAATACGCTACAGTACTGTACACAACACAGTATATACTATACTGTGGAAGTGTGGGGCAGGTATTCAATTAATAATAAAAATTATATACAATTGTGTCCTGTGTGAATTGTGGGTAAAGACATGGTTTTCTTTAGTCAAATATTTTGTATTGTATATTGCCATATTTTTATTTTTATTTTATTGCATATTGACATTTTCTTTTCTTTTGTAATCTTTGGGTTCATTGCATATTGCTATTGCCTATTTCTTTGTTATAACTTACATTCCATTATTATAATGTATTGCCAATTGTGTAGATGTAAACTACATCTATTCTTCAACCAACATCATGTGTTACACTGTTATCACCCTCAGGGGATGAACAAAGTATCTATCTATCCATCTATCCATCCCTCCATCTATCCATCCCTCCATCTATCCATCTATCTATCTATCCATCCCTCCATCTATCCATCTATCTATCTATCCACCTCTCCAACCGTCCACCCGTCTGTCTGTCCGTCTATCTATCTATCTATTTATCTATTTATCTATAATAAAATCATGATACCAAACTCATGAACATACTGTATATAGTGGTTCTTCGATAAGTGCAGAAAAGGACTTGACAATTTCATTCATTTTTGTGTTGTATTGTTCTTTTCGCCTCTAGCTGGCGCTGTTGGGAAACATGAGCTTGGTTTGTTCCGAGCGGTTGTTCAAAGTTATGAATGATTATATATGAAGGAAAGATGTGAAACAGCGACCAGTAACACTTCATGTAATCAGACTCTGGAGCGCCCTGTGCTATGCAGAGTGACTCGGCGGGCCACTAGGGGGCGCCGCAGCCTCCTTTCAGAGGGCAGACAGCGGCAACGATGGTGACGCGCTCAAAGCCAGCTGCTAAAGAGCTGTCTGTGCTGGTCTCACCGTCAACAGAGTACAACATGTTCCCTCCCGCCCAGAGCCTGCGTTCACACCTCCTGCTCTCATTCCTCCCTCTGTGGCGCTGGAACGGCGCACACCCCGGGAGAAGACTGGGCTTCGAGCACGCCGCCGCACCGGAGGTTTCATACGGTGAAGACGGCTTCTGAGGCAGTCTAACATAGGGCTGGGTGATACTGGGAAAATATGGCGGGGGGGGGTGGGGGTGGGGGTAGGGGTGGTGGAGTGGTGGAGTGCCCGACCACCCGCCCTTTTGCCCCTTGGTGCCCCATGGTTCCCTTTTTTATCAGCCGTGTTTTTGTTGTCTTGGCCGTGAAAAGGCATCGAGGGAGCGGATTGTCTGTGGCGGATTCCTTTATCACAATGCAGGATTAAAGACAACATTTGGATATTTCATGATATGATACATACATATAATACATCGGCTGGCTCCAGTCGTAAATCATAAAATCCAATGTCCGTTATTTGTTCCGTACTGTACTCTCAAGTTATTCAGCTGGACAGCGGGCCAGAACCACATTAACAAGTCTGCTCAAACACAATTTGAGCAGCACACGTAAATAACCCTGTTTATTCCTCGGCCGCACAGACTCATTTCTAAAGTGTCTGAGGGACGCGGTAATTCTCACCACGCCGGCGGGATGGAGAGAGGGAGGATGGAGAGAGGAAGGAGGGAGAGAGGGAGGAGGGAGAGAGGGAGGAGGACAGGGAGAGGGAGGAAAAGGGTGTGCCGGGGTGCTTCCTCAATCTGCAAAAAGCCGCCCAACAGCGACCGTTTCAATCATCTTTTAAAATCCTTTTTTTCACATCAGACTCCACAACAATTATGTTTCTGTCCAAAAGGTAGAGGGGAATTTTAAACCCATGTCGGAACTGTCGCCGGAAATAAAGGGTGAGTTGGGTGCGTTTCCTTCGCTTCGGTGGAGGCTAATTTGTCCACCCGAATGTCTATGTTCCAATGTTTAATGTCAATAGCTAGACATGTATTATAACATTATTATTTGTATTATTACAGTGGTATGAGCTTATAGAGATGGTGACGTACAACACATTTGTAACTTTCTGGCGAAGCTGGAAATCCTGACTCATTGTATGGGAACAGCCTGTTGGGAGCGAGAATACAACAAAACAATGCAACGCCGTCTTGGAATGACTCAAATGCACAGCAGCCATTAAAACCCCAGAGGCAAAGTGTGTTACTGCTGGATGGGCTTGAAGGGCATTGAGAAAGAGAAAATTCTACTCTGTTTGTATTCTCCCCCCAATGCGCTTTATGCCACGACTTGCTCTGTCAATAGGAAAAGGAGGGAGACGGGGAGGACGAAACGAAAGGTGCATTGCAAACGCAGTAACACTGCGTTGTAGCGCTATGTCCAGCTGTCTGAGTGTGTGTGTTGGTCGTTGCCCTGGAAAGACCCTCGGCCAAGGACAGAGGGAGAGAGAGAGAGAGAGAGAGAGAGAGAAGGTAGGAGGCCAAACAGGAAGTTGAAAGAGAGGAGAGGACAGCGAGGGCACAGAGGACACCGTCAGAGATGGAGGAAAACTAAACACGGTGGAGAGAGGGAGGCAGAGATTCAGAGATTACATCCAGAGGCAGGGTCATGCACGCACGCACGCACGCACGCACGCACGCACGCACGCACGCACGCACGCACGCACGCACACACACACACACACACACACACACACACACACACACACACACACACACACACACACAGAGTCAGATAAAAACTAACATCTAGATAAAAACACCTACACTCATTGCTTCAACCCTTTTTTGGAGACACTATACACACACACACACACACACACACACACACACACACACACACACACACACACACACACACACACACAAACACACACGTAACCAGAGGGCAAAAATAAATGGCATTTTTTTTGCACTGTACGGCTGCAGCGTCTCAGCAGGAATCTTAAAGCAAATAAAGCGTGGCAACTTAAAACACTTTCCCATCGAATACATTGCACCAAGAGCGCGTTCCATCGGATCCTTGGGGTTTGAAATGGCGTGGATGTCTGAATCCAATGGAAAAAATCAGGAAAAGATAGTTATACAGTAAGTTATAATTATATTATATGGGCAATGAGTCACCAGGAGGTTCAAACGACTTAAGAAATTAAATTGCGGTGCAGAGGAATGACTGAGCCGCCGTGGAAGTGCGAGGGAAGAGTGCCACCGAAACAAACGCTACTAATGAGAGCGGCGTGATAGTGTGATTCATCGTCGGCCACAAGAGAATGGAGCAGCACGTCCACTGCGTACTGGGTGATGTCACAAGAGATGACAAAGGTGTCGAACACACCAGATGATGAATGATAAAAATGATGAATGAGAATGAGTGAGGGGAGTATTTTGAGATGCGCTCAAGTCAACACGGGACAGAATGCTGAGGTGTTTGACGCCCTCATTCCATAGGACCATAACTTCGCTGCCATGGGATGGAATCCTTCATCCCTCTTGATTTCATTAAGGTTCATTAGGAAGTAAGCGAATTCTCGTGGTTGCACTTACTTTGGATGAGAGCAACCGCAACATATTAATTCGTCCAAACCTTTGTTTAAATTTATACAGGTAAAACGCCATGAGAGCAAGCTCTATTTAACAGGAGTGGCCTGCTTACAGGGCTACACAATAAAAGCAATTATACTTTCGGTAAAAATATGAGCCACATCTAGTGAACATAGAAAAATCAAACAAGAACCATGAAATTTAAACAACTGGAAAATCAATTAAAGGCAATGGCAGACCGCTTGTGGTATTGCTGCAATGACGGAGGCGAACTGAGGATGTGTGGTAACAGACCAAACCCATGAGAGCAAGTTTGCTCCACTTGTGGTGGTGCAAAGTGGCTGAAGGCAAACTTTCCTAAGGAGGTTTTAATATAGGGCACAACCAGGAGAAGGCTATCAAGGGGTGACAGGGTAAGATATGTGCAATTTGTAAAAAAACAAAAACAAAACCAAAAGCCAGGAGATAGTGATGCTCACACCTGAGCCAAAGGGATGTCTGGCTAGGATTTTGACACGGAATACAGTGATGGGTGGAGAAATGAACGACACGGTGGGTATAGGGTTTTTAAAACCGAGGATGAGGTATGCACAATACAGCAGTGGAAGGGAGACGATCACACCATTTTGCATTGAAGCCAAACGTCTGAGAGCCGCTGCTGTTCTGTTCTTAAGCGTACTTAAGAAGTGGCAGCTGTGCCACGGTGGCACGATGCACTGCGCTGCCGCCTCTTAGCAACAAGGAATTCGGGTCGATTCTCGCCTGGGGCGCTGCTGGCACCGTAGGTGGGTTCCCTGGATCAGTGGCCTAAAGGTGCGGAGTTTGTGTTTTCTCCCGGTGCTCACACGGGTCTCCTTCAACATTAAATAAAAAGGACCCCAATTAAAAACACGCACAACACTTTCCTCTCCTGTCTCTGACCACGACATGGATTCAAAACCTGGAATTGGTCGCCGGGCGCCGACGTAGTGAAGGCTGCCCACGGCCCCTGGCTGCCCCCTGGAGGAAGGACGGGATGGGAGAAACGGAGAGGCTGAATGTTTCCAGCCACCGCTCCCTGCGTGCGCGTGGTGAGTTATAACATGATTCTTAAAGGTGAACCAACATTTTCTGCTGTGTGAGTGTACTGGCTCATCAGCAGCAATGACATCGATGGACCCTTTGTCTCCAAGGAACCACTAATGTGTAGACAGACACCTGACCAAGCGGTTTATCCACATCGTAACACCAGCCTACACACACCAGACATTACGCCAGATGCTCGCAACAGTGTTCAGGTCACACCTGCTCTGGCCCGTGAAGGAATCCGGTCAAAAACAAACCAAAAAAAAAGTTCGATTACAGTGTAGGTCAAAGGTCAAGGTGTAAAGAGATGGAGATGGAAATAAAAGGGGTTAGACAAGAATAGCCACGGTGGAAAGAAATGGACACACTGGTAACCCCAAAACCACTGCCCTGTTTAATGTCCCTGCCGGACAGCACCAAGTGGAACAGATATTTTTATTTAGGAATTCAAATTTTAGGGGGTTTATTTTGAGATGTTCAAACAATTAGCGCGTGTGCACGAGAACTGATCGCCCCAGCGCCAGGACTGGGGTTTCTCGTCGGGCTTCACCCGTCTAGGGCTCAAAGCAGCGTCACCGCGCCGGTTCTCCACCGTCTCAGCCTCTCAGGGCACAGTCCGTCAGCGGGTACGGGGGGGGATTCTGCTTTACCCATTTATTGTGCTCGACACATCTGCAGGTCTACTAGGAAGCAGTGTAGAATTTGACAGATAACACCTCGTCTCAGACGTGTTAATAGAAACGCAGGTTTGACTCCGCATGCTGCATATGATGAAGGTTTCATTGACAACCTGAAGAGATCTTGTTGTCCTTCGTTGCATATGCGAACATCCCAGAATATGACACATTGTGTTTAGAAATACCGATGGGAAAACATTGCAACGTCCTTCATATACCAAAAATGAATGCATTAACAGTCATAACAACACGCCTCTGGTTAGTCTGAGTAATGGCTGCTTTCTTTTAATACAGTAAAGGCCGTAATCACAGGTGGACCACTTGTCCACCCGGATTCACGGCCCTAGCTCCTGGCCGCCTACATGCGATTGCTAACAAAAGCTGGCGCCGGCGCTACGTAGGAACTACAATGGAAGACTTGAAGAGATGAATGCAGTTATTTTGTGATAATGACCTGATGGCTGTACGTTATCCCTGACATCATATCCTACATACTGTCTGCATTCATATGTGTGTCCTCATATTGCAGGGACCTTCTATGGAGAAAAAGCAAAAAAAAAAAAAAAAGAGGAAGATGTATCAATTGTTAAAATACATAGGAATGGATGCATTTCAAAGTCCTGCGACCGCTCAAAGTGCTTTATAATACGTGTCTTACATTCACCCATTCACACATCGATGGCGGCAGCAGCCGTGCGAGGCACACACCTGTTCAATGAGAGCAGTTGGGGGTTCAGTGTCTTGCTCAAGGACACTTCCACGTGCTACCAGCCGGGGGTAGAACCCAGGACCCTCTGATTTGCGACGTAATCAAGACACATTTAACCAGAATTAACCAGCGAATCACTGGCTGGCACGGTTCCAATTTCACTACTACACATACCACACACACATGCACACACACACACACGCACACGCACACACACACACACACACACACACACAAACACACACACACGTATGCACATACATGCACTCACATCAATTTGAAATAAAAACCCCTCACCAACCCCTCCCCACCATCCCCTCCAAAATGATCACTCGGCACAGTCTTGCCATCTTCGATGCCACGGCAACAAAACCACAGGAAATGAGGGGATGAGAAAAACAACACCTGCATCCAATCAGTTATATAGAGAAAGTTAGATGCGATGGAGGGAGCGATAGGAAGATGACGCCGAGTGAAGAAGAGCGGCGAGCGGACACTTTCGGAGACAAAGAGAGAGAGAGGGAATGGAGAAAGGGAGTGGAGAAAGAGAGAGGGAAGGAGGGAGGAGGAGGAGGGGGATAGTGGGGAAGGCGGGGGAAAGAAAAGAAAAGGGCGAAAGAGGTGGAGGACGGGGTGAGGGAGGAGAGGAAATTAAGGGAGCTGATTAGTATCTTACAATAAATACACGACAGCTTCAACAGCCGCACACACACACACACACACACACACGCACACGCACACACACACAAATGCTGTCCAATATCCAATGGTAATGATTGTGCCTTTAAGCTTAGTTAATACATTATTACACATTACACATAAACAAATGCGTGCATGCATGCGTGCGTATGTTTCACTGAAAAAGGATCACAATTTAAAAAAAATATACGGCATGTATTTTCCAACATTTTCTACTAAAAGTAAAAAGAGCAGGTTTAAAGGGATATACAAACCGGAGCGACTATATGAATGAACCAATAATATCAGCAAAATATAAATTATCAATAGCAATTGCATGTGTTTCTGTCACACCAGGCGACCTGCAGATACCTATTTAATGAACGAGTTGAATGAGACGTGTTAACATTTTTTAAAGGGGGACAACGGTGAAGCAGCAAGAGAGATGAGACTACATGTCCTCCTCACATAAAATGCAATTTCAGGACCAAAAAGTTTTCTGCTCAGTTCAATTTACAGTATATGCGGGGTTAAGGGATAAGATATTCCCCTGAGGTTGACAGATACAGAGGATTTGGTGAATCATGATGACCACGTTCTTTTATTATCATACTTTGGTTATCACTGGGGAAATGTGTTTGTGATAACCCCAAAATTGTTTGGGGAAATGTGTCTGATAAGGGCTAACCAAAAAGAAAACACATGGACGGCGACGGTTTTTTGGGGGGGGAGAACAAAAGATGGAGAAGAAAAGAAGAGGTGTAGGGATGGGATTGGAAGAAAATATAGGGTGAGAGGGTGAAACGAAAAGAAGGGAGAAAGAAAAAGTGAGAGAGAATGATCAGGCCCCAGACAGTCGTTCTGTGGAGGATCAGTCGTTCTTCTTTCCTCCTATCATCCTGAGTAAGATCTAAGCCAGGCCTGGCCAACCCGCGGCTCGCGAGCCTCATGCGGCTCTTTGGCTGGTTTCATGCGGCTCTTAAGGGGCTTTCACATGACAAGCGTCAAAAACGCAGAAAAAAAAAGCGCAGCCATTCATTCCCTATTATGATTATAAAATCGCTATGATGTATCACTCGTTTTCCACCGCGGATCACTTCCTCATTTACTCAAAGCGGACAGCAGCAGGAGTCATGTCCCATTAACGCCTGTTTTATTAGTCCTAATGCCGCGTTTACACCAAAAGCGCCGGGGCGGCGCGCCTCCATACAAAGTCAACGTATAGATGCATTCCAGGCGACTGGAACGCGTCTAACGCGGCATTAGGACTAATAAAACACCAAATAAGATTCTAAAAGCTTTGGAAGTTTCTTTGACATGGTTAGTAGTCAACATATAAGATGGATCGGCCAGTGAATTGCGTTGCGTATCCGACATCCCCGATGAAGGCTGGAGGGGTGTGTGTGTGTGTGTGTGTGTGTGTGTGTGTGTGTGTGTGTGTGTGTGTGTGTGTGTGTGTGTGTGTGTGTGTGTGTGTCGCGACTCGCGAGCGACACGCGAGCTGCAGCCATATCCTGGCAACACTGGCTGCAGCTCGCAGATTTCTACAGTCGCGAGCGGATCGCGAGGTCATTTCAGTAGTAAACAAAGTGTCAAGTTCGCTCTCATAATGGCAGGGAGAAAAAGCACAGCAAAACGAAAATATGAAGATGAACACAGGACGTTTTTGACAGAGTGGGAGAGTTTATATTTTTTTGTTGAACGTAATGGCAAACCATTCTGCCTTATATGTCAGGCGTCATTAGCGCATTTCAAAACTTCAAATCTTCAGCGCCACTTCAGCTCACTCCATGCTAACATCGACCAGGAATTTCCAAAAGGGACTGAACCCCGCAAGCACATGTTGGTCACTTTGAAAAGTCAGGCAGAAAAGCAGATACAGTTTTTCCAAAAATTTACGAAGCACTCAGAGACCGTAACGCTTGCATCATATCAACTGGCTTGGAACATGCACAAGCTAAAAAGCCATACAATGAAGGGGACTTCGTTAAAAAATGCCTCAGTGACGCTGTTGAAATCTTTTCTCCTGAGGACTACAAACTAAAATGAAGTGTATCAGACATCCAACTGTCCCGCAGCACTGTTGAACGCAGAATATCGGACATTCACACGGCGATTGAATCACAGTTGCACTCTGACCTTCAAGCATGTGAGTATTTTAGTGTCGCATCGGATGAGAGTTGTGACATACAAGACAAGCCTCAGTTGGCAATATTTGTACGGTCTGTGTCAAACGATTGTGTGATCAAAGAAGAACTCCTTGATATAGTGCCATTAAAAGACAGAACCCGTGGCATAGATGTGAAAGAAACAATGATGGCTGCATTTACGAAAGCAAATCTACCCATACAGAAACTAACTGCAATAGCCACGGATGGAGCGCCAGCCATGATCGGATCTGTGAATGGGCTTGTGGGGCTGTGCAAAGCGGACCAAACACTTCCCGAGTTTTGGAATTTCCACTGCATCATCCACAGGGAGCAACTCGTGTCTAAATCATTGAATTTAGACAACGTCATGAAGCCTGTGATGGAAATCGTCAACTACATCCGCACACATGCGCTTAACCACAGGCAATTCAGGAATCTTATCGCTGAGCTGGACCAAGGGCTTCCAGGTGACCTGCCGCTGCACTGCACTGTGAGGTGGCTGTCAAAAGGCAAGGTAGTCTCTCGCTTCTTTGAGCTTTTGGATGCCGTGAAACTGTTCCTGGAAGAGAAGGACAAGGACTATCCCGAGCTCTCGGACCTCGAGTGGATTATGGATCTGGCCTTTTTGGTCGACTTGCTGTGTCACTTGGACAGACTGAACCTGACCCTGCAGGGTAAGTTAAAAATGCTGCCTGACCTGGTGCAAAGTGTGTTTGCGTTTGTCAACAAACTGAAGCTGTTCAAGACGCATATTCAAAAGGGAGATTTAACGCATTTTCCGACTCTGCTAAAAGCCAGCGGGCAAGTCACCAGCGCCGCCCTGAAAAAGAAAAGAGATTATCATGTTGGTGTGTGACATTTACAATAAATCTGGCTGAGCAGAGGTCTGTGTGTGTGTGTGTGTGTGTGTGTGAGGAAGGGATGGGGTGATGTTCATGTGTGCCCATGTGTATGATGTGGCTCTTTGCAGTAACACAGTAAAAAAAGTGGCTCTTAGTCTCTGACTGGTTGGCCACCCCTGATCTAAGCAAAAACATCCAACATCCTTAGTGGAGACATCTTCAGGTCAGCTTTCTCTAAATGTGTTTCTGACACTCTTAGATTTACATTAAAATGATCTTTATTTATTTTGCATGGTTTGAGGTTGCTGTCTGGGCGAGGCGTACAGTAAACACGGGCGTAGTTAGTGAGCTGCAGATATGAGCTTGAATCCCCGCATCAGATAGAAGAGTAGAGCCCGACAGGTGGATGTAGGGGAGGTTGAGGCAGAGCCGTCGCCAGACGGAGCTCAGCCGAGGGGCGTTCATTTTCAATGGGTGGGCACATTTTCTTTCAAAACGGTTCTATGCATATTCGATTTGCAGTATGCATTATATTTGTAGTCACACATGCGTTTTACATCAATACAGCAGAGAATGTAAGCATACTCTGCTTTCCACGGACGGGAGAGAGAAAGAAATCTGTGTCATTCTCTGCAGATCTTGATTTTCTTGTGTGGTCTACCCTTAAAGTTACCATCCAAATAATCGTATTAAGTTGTTATGATCCAAACAAACACACCCACAATATAGACTACAACAACTGAGATCACCATCTACCATTATTTCAACAAAACACACCCAAATACACAGGAGGCTTGACATAGAGAGACCATGCCCAAACCAACACACACGACAACAACATGTAGTGGACGACATTAATGACTGCATACACAAGTGTTGAACGTTCCAAAAAAAACTTAACTGACTGCAAATGAAAAATGAGGTTTTAACACATCTATTCAACATTCTCCGCTTTCTTCTCCAACCTGGCGGAGATGCACTTCAAAATAAAAGTCCCCACCATGAAACAGTAAGAGCAGGGATTTCTCTTGTAAATAATGTAAAAATTCTTGTTGAATGTGAGCATATTTTAATTAACTTATTTAACTTGTTAATATGATCAATTCTAAATGATTCACTGTATTTATTTTAACGTAATCCCTATTTTAATTCACAACGCACACAAAAAAGAGAACAAAACGTCTGTTTCTCTATGGCAGAAGTGACAGCCAAAGTCAGCCAAATAAATACTACACTGTTATGTCTCATCAGATCACAACGCAACAACACAAAATAATGAACTTTGACAGTAAATAATGCCAATTACAAGAATAAAACAGGCCTGCATGAAATGTTGAATTTCTACGCACCGTTAGCAGAGCTGAAGGTGCCACTTTTTTGTCAAGTCCTTCTCAAATGTGAGTTGAACTAGTCTGGCCTTTCTTGCGTGGAGCATGCTGCCTCCGTGTTCAGAGAATACATTTTTGAGAGTGGAGAAGGAGTTTTCGCAGGTCAGAGTAGAGGCAACAAACACCAAGGCCAGTTGGGAGTGCCGTCAACACGGTGAGCATCACTTCAAACGTTTTGTGATGTTTGGGCGACAGTCTCTGAGCCGTCCAATTCTCCTCCGAATATTCTTCCATTTGGGACTGGAGGAGTCGACACGCGACGCAGGTACTCCATTATCTACACTCCTGCTAAAGCCAATAATATTGCCAGCTTCCCATGGTGCCCATTTCTCCCACTGAAATAAAGTCTCTTCAGTCGTTTGTGTCGTTTTAGTCCTGCACTCTCCTCAAGAACGCATTCCTCCATGTTCCTGTTCATAGTACGTTTCCTTTTGCTGGGTAAGCTCGGTAAATGCAGTGTCACATCTCAGCTCACGAAACACATTCGATCGCAAACATTGCCTTGATCAATTTGTTTTTTGTATTTCATGGAACAGTCCACTTCCCCCCTCTGACATACTATCCAAGGCATCCAGCCTTCCTCTTACAGGTAGTTGATTTGTTGCCAGAAACTCCAAAATGTCAAAAATGACAGACATGTTGTATAGATTCCTGGAAAGCTGCTCTGTGTCAATCAACGTGGAAACCTCTGTGTTCCTCTCAGGGTGTTTCCCTCGTTCCCTCCAAGCGGCCTCGCATTCCAGGTGCTTTTGGGGAGTCCCATGTTTATGGAAACCCTTGTTGGATTCGCTCGTGTGGTTCCAGTTGCAATATCCCCTTTGTGATAACAGTTGAATCAACACTGGTACATGCTGCAAAATCTTCCACATGGGAAACAGAGAGCGGCATCTGCTTTCACAGAGTACCCCGGCCAGCCTCCCCCATGATACCAGTTACTCACAAACAAACGTTTTTTTTTTCTTCCCACTATAAAGGCGGCTTAGGTGGAGCAAGGTGGAGGAGGGCCCGTACTCGAGCTACTTCCGGTGCGAGCTGTGGAAGCTGCGACAGAGGCACGAAGATTAGCTGGGCTTCAGTTATCTTGCTGTAGGGGGTTTACAGGTGTGGATGGAGCAGCGGGGGTTTTTTCAGCCATTTTCTAAAGCTTATTTTGGAAAATGGGTGATAGTTGGATTCGGCAGTTTTTGCGCAGGTGGTGAATGCCCCACCCCCTACTGAAAGTCAATTTTCATACAAGTAACATAACGTAACATGCATGTGCGACAGGGGGGTTTCCTCACAGTGTCGGATTTTAATAGGCTTTACCAAATTCTCAACTAGGAACTGTTTGTAAATGTATACTTGTATTATTCCCTTATGAAATGTGAATTAAATTAAACTTATATTACATTGTAAATTATATCATAAATCAATATGGTGGGGCATTAAAGCCTATTGGGGGGTATTGCCCCCTAATTTCCACCCATTACGCTGGCACTGGGTGGAGGGAGCGCAGCAACACAGCCAGCAAAGCAGGAAGCAAAGCAGGTAGGGCGAGAGGAAGCTGCTTAAATACAGTAGGCCGGCCCATTATGGGCTTGGAAGCGTGTGGCGCCGTCAAGTTGTCTGGCAAAACTAGTTCTGCAAGCTAAGCATCATTTGTTTGTTTTAACCCATATTCATTTCCAGTCCCAAGGCTGCACAAACACTGCGAAGCTGGCAACCTTGATGAGGGTTGTCAGAGTGGCGAAACCCATAAACAGCAGGTATGAGTCTGAGTATGACTTCCAAGGGGAAAATGAAAAAAAATTAATCCCACCAAAGTTGCTCTAAAAGTCTTTACGATCAATTTACCTTGAGCTTAAATATTTTTGAAAATGTATTGAAAAGAATGCACTTTGTGTAGGGAAAACCTTCCTCATCTCATTCCTCATATTCTGCTCAGTGCATAAAGCAATTATTTGAAAAAAGTTCAGATAAATGCACTTGCATGTATGCTTGCATGAGATATGCATGAGATTTATTTCCTCACATTCACATGGAAACACTCAATTACATGCCCACCCCACTCCAATTCAAGGCTTCTTATCTTGAATCCATAACAGACAACAAGTAAGCAAGCTACAAAATATTGTGGATTAAGCACATCGAAAACAAATTCCCCTTCCGGCATCCGCGAAGGGTGGTTGAAAGCTTTGAATGATGACATTATCAGTGTATTAAAAATACAATACTACCTACTCCCACTGTTTCCAAAAAAAACCATTGTGTTTAATTTTCTTCCATTTTTCTGTGTGAACAGCCTTCTGGGAACAAGGGTGGAATTAGTAGGAGAGACTAAAAAAGCTATCAAAATCAGGCCTTCCCACAGACGTAAGGGTCACCGGCGGTGTCACCTCCACAGTGAGGGTGAATTATTGATGAGGTATTAACTTTTCAGTAGATGTGGTGAGGGCAGGTGAGACACGGGAGGGAAGTTTGGTTTGAGGGAGACAAGGTTGAAGGTCACTTTATCCATTCATGTCCATAGTCCCAAAATGTACATTTACTACGTATGTAAGTAGGAAATCGTATTTTTGAAGGTTTCCACTTCGAACCATAAACAGAATGAACGAATGAATGGAGAGGGAGACGTTCTCACAAAGTCCCGGTCAGAGTCACCCCCAAATACCAAGATGCCACAGGACCGAAGCCAAGAGTTAGAGTTGCCTTGGCAACCATCACAGCTCCTGACATTGGAAAAGTGTGAGAGAGAGAGAGAGAGAGAGAGAGCGAGAGAGAGAGAGTGAGAGCGAGAGAGAGAGAGAGAGAGAGAAAGAGTTTTGGAAAACCAACACAAAAGAGGAGGCGGACGAGAGGTTGGTAGACCAGAAGGAAGAGAAGGGGATCAAATATAGACATACAGTGGGAGAAAAATAACCAAAACGAGCGGAAAAAAACAAAACGGAGATTTGAAAGAGTGTAGCGCACAGGGAGTGGGGGGGGGGGTCCAAGATATGGAAAAGAATAAGTGTTGGGCGCAGATTCCTCTCTCAGCATCCAAATTCTGTAAGTGGTGGAGGAACAGCTGTTGGGTTTGAAAAAACAAAGAAAGTGGGGGAAGGGGGGTTGAGTTGTCACACATACTGACTCATTCAATATGCTTTAAATTATATCTAAAAAACAAAGCAAGTGAATTGAATTGCAACGGAGTGATGGCGAGGCAGAGATATAAAGTCTAACAGAATATAAAGTGGAGAAATCAAAAGAAGATTCAGACAAAGAGCGAAGGGAGGGATGGAGGGAGATGGAATTATGCCTTTTCCACACGTACAGTATGGATATTTCACAATTTTTTTTTTACAGAGAGTGAGACTTGGCAGCTCTGGTGGGCAGCGTAACGCACAGTGGCGAGCAGACGTACCTTCATCCCAGCACTACACCTTTCCTGTTTTTGTTTTCCCAAAACCCACAGAAAACATATTAATATGAATCAGACCAGAGACACCGTCAGATCTGTCCATCATCCAGTCCAGACTCCCAGCTCGGAGGTCCATCACGGTGCCGATGGCTTCAGACTTGCGCTACTGAGCATCTCGCTCTGTGCTCTGTCTCTCAAACAGGGGGGGGGGGGGGGATTTAAAGCACTCCTACCTTTTTCTTTCCAAGCGGCGGAGTTCCTTTTTCACCCCCTTTTACGTCTTCATTATTTGGAGAACAATAATCTGTGAATGTGTCTGTGCGTCAGATCCAGGGGTGGATTGGTAATCTGGAATACTGGCATTTTCCTCAGTGAGAGAAAATGCCAGAGGCTGATTAAGGCTCTGGCAAGGCTCATCATCGCCTCCCTCCCTCACACCTTGGACGAGCTGCAGTTTACGTACTGGCCGAACGGATCCATGGACGACACAGTCTCCCAGGTACTGCACATCACTTTCACGCACCTTGATGGCAGGAAGGGGGCCTATGTGAGATTGCTGTTCATCGACTATAGTTCAGCTTTCAATACCATAGTCCCCACCAGACTGGCTGTCAAGCTGCGGGAGCTAGGACTGAACACTCCGCTGTGTGCCTGGATCCTTGACATCCCGGGCCCCAGGTGGTTAGGGTAGGGAGGCACATGTCCAGCTCCCTCACTCTGAACACAGAATTCCCCCAGAGCTCAGCCCTCTACTGTACTTCCTGTACACACATGACTCTGTGGTCAGGTCCAGCTCCAACACCATCATCAAGTTTGCTGACGAAACTGTTGTGGTGGGCCTGATCAACGACGACGATGAGAAGGCCTACCGTGAGGAGGTGACTGACTTGTCACTCTGGTGCATGGACAAGAGCCTCCTCCAGCGTCATTACCAACTCAGGCAGCTGAAGAAATTCAGCGTCTTGGTGAGGATCGTCAAGTCCTTCTACTGTGGAGCGGCGGAGAGCATCCTGACAGGCAACATCACTGCCTGGTTTGGGAACTGTACTGCTCATGACAGGCGGGCCCTGCAGAGGGTGGTGCGTTCAGCCCAATGTACCACTGGAACTACCCTCCCCTCCCTGCAGGACTTATACACCAGGTGTAGTAGCAGAGCCCGCAGGATCACGAAGGATCCTCACCACCCCAACAACGGACTGTTTCAGCTGCTGCGGTCAGGCAAGCGCCTCCGCAGTCACACAGCGAGAACAGAGTGACTGAGACGGAGCTTCTTCCCGCAAGCTATAAGGACTGTCAATGCTGAACTCACCAGGAGTCCTCACTGAGACACTCACACAGGCCCCCACTGCCCTACTTTGCATACTGTACTGCAAGTTACTGTATCACTGCACTGGGTAAGTGCATACTGCACAATATTACTGTTCTGTTCAGTGTTACTGTATTGCTGTGTTGTACTGTTGTATACTGTACTGTATACCTCCACACACACTACCTCACTTTATTCACATGCCACTTTACTGCACATATCTTTATATACAAATTATCTATCCCATATACATATACATACACCAAGTCTATTCCCTATATTTCTATTTTATATTTTATATTATATTTTTTTTATATTTCCCCACTCACTATTACCTATTTGAGCCTTATTTTATTTTATTTTATTTCATTTTATTTTAACTTATTTTATTTTATTTTATTCTTATTACTAACTGCATTACGTTTTAGGAATCAGTTAGTTTCAGTTAGTTAGTTAGGTAGTAATTAGGTAAGCTATTGTGTTCAGTTTAGTACTTATAGTGCATAATCTCCAGGTGCGTTGAAATGACTTTCACTGCATATACACTACTCACAAAAAGTTAGGGATATTCGGCTTTCGGGTGAAATTTCAGGGTGAACCTAAAATGCACTATAACCTTTACAGGTGAACTTAATTTGACCTTCTCTAAACTCCAACTGTTCAATGTTTCAGTACTTTATGCACTATTTGCTGTTCTCTAACAAGGAGCTGAACGGCAAAATTCACAACAGGTGTTTGATCCATGAATCGACCATTACATTTCCTGGTTCAATTAGAATTGGTATTTAAACAGTCCTCTTCATCATGCTGTTCACATGTTGACATCATGAGACCAAGACGACACCTAACAATTGATCAACAGTACCTCGCCATTGAGAGGCTTCAAACAGGATGTTCTCAGAGGGAAGTGGCCACTGAGCTTGGAGTGTCACAGAGTGTCATCAGCAGGTTGCACAGAGATACAGAGACTGGAAGAGTCACAGAAAGGCATAGTAGTGGATGTTCTTTGGCCACATCCCACACTGATGAGCGCTTCATTGTGAACAGCGCCCTGCGGAACCGGATGCTGATGATGCCACTCAACTCCAGGCACTTTTAAGGGAGGTGAGAGGCACCCAAGTGTCACGTCAGACCATTCCAAACCATTGACATCAGCGTGGTCTGCGTGCTAGACGACCTGCAAGGTTACCTGACCACACCACCAGGCACAGGCATCATCGTCTTGCACGGGCCAGGGAGCATTTAGGCTGGACGAGGGACCAGTGGCCTCAGTGCTGTTCTCTGATGAAAGTCGATTCACGTTGAGCAGAAATGATGGCCGCCAACGATGTTGGAGATGTCAAGGAGAGCTCTATGCATCAGCCACTGTTGTCTGCAGACGAGCTTTTGGTGGTGGTGGTGTTACAGTGTGGGCAGGTGTGTCTAGTCAATACAGAACTGCCCTTCACTTTGTTAATGGTACAGTGACAAGCCCATACTACCTGAATAACATCATTCATCCAGTCATTGTGCCCCTGCATGAACAACACAGGCCTCATTTCATCTTCATGGACGACAATGCTCCAGCTTATCAAGGTCGCATCATTAGGGAACGGCTGCTGGAGACTGGGGCACCTCAAATGGAGTGGCCTGCACTTTCTCCAGACCTGAATCCCATAGAAAACCTATGGGATCAGCTGAGTCGCCGTGTAGAGGCTCATAACTCTGTACCCCAGAACCTCAATGACCTGAGGGCCGCCCTTCAAGAAGAGTGGGGAGCCAGGCCTCAGCAGACAATAAGTTGACTTGTGAACAGCATGAGACATCGTTGTCAAGCTGTAATTGATTCTCAAGGCCACATGACAAGTTATTGAGACATTGACATTTTTTGTTGTGGTATACCCACCACTGTTGTTGGCTTTTGTTTCAATAAATTGTTTGAGATGAGGAAATCACCATTGCATGCTTCTACTTAAATGCCCTACTTTGATAATATAATATCACTGTAGCGTGAACTTTTTACATTTTCCATAAATTTCACCTGAAAGCCAAATATCCCTAACTTTTTGTGAGTAGTATATGTATGAACGTATGTACTGTATATGTATGTGACAAATAAACCTCCTAAAAAAATCTTGGAATCTTGAACCTCCACGTGGGTATTGCATGTCCATGGTTGGGAAGCCCAGCCTAATGGCCACTTGCTGGGCCACTATGTGGAGCTGGGCCTCCAGGACCGTAACCGATACCGTGGACGAGGATAGTTGGCTAGCCTGGAAGCTAGGGAAACTACCCACACATCTCTGGGCCCTGAATAGTATGTCCGGCTACGGCATGTGAATTGGGAAGGAAACCGCCGGGGTTATGGGGGGCAGGCTAACGTCAGCAGGAATGGTGCCTGAATGGGGTCAGATCCTACAATCACGCTAACTGCGGGAAGGGGCTCGTCTTCCGACAGGGCTCCTACGTCGGTATATTTGCCGCGCCTGTGGCTGTGGGGTGGTGGGGCCCAATGTGATATCTTTTCTCCCAAAATATTCACTTACTAACACTGTATGGGCGCGATTTCTAAAGTTGGAGAGAATTTTATACTTTTAAGTACTGACCACCAAAAAAACAAACGTAGGTTCTTGACGCATTTCATGCAATGTGCAATTTGAGGTCACGACGTCCGCCTTTTCAAGACGCTCCATTTTACGAAACAGCGTTTCGAAAAATCTCCACCTTGGAAGGTGTTTTCCAAAAGCTTTGTTTCCGGTGACCTATGTGTGGACAGGGCCTTAGAAAGAGGGGCCGAGACACAAGAGCGGAGATACCGAATATACAGTAGTATGTAAACCAGAACACAATGTGTAGCACAGAATGAAGAACGACGTCGCATAAGCCGTGGTGGATAAGTCGAGATAAGGAGTAGGATGAAAAACAGAGTGACAAAGCCACATCCCACATCCCTGTGTGGTGTAAGTCAGGCGGGCGGGGGGGGGGGGGGATTGTCAAGCTGATGGAAGGAGTGGAGAGATGGAGAGAGAAATAGAAAGAGAGAGAGGACTACATATCTGTCTCTAGAGCTGACTGCAGCCTGTCAGACAGTCCCTGTGTTGTATGATTGCTCAGGCAGTTGTTTCTTTTTCAATAGACGTCTAACGGCACAGATTTCACCGTCGTCTGTGTTTGTGTGTATGGAAAAGGCCTCTCAGCTGGGGAACTGCAGAGTCAATGAGGAAATTAACTCAACGGGCTCTGCTTCGTCTCTATGATGTTATTGCGATTCACTATTGTAATGGACATTTCAGTTAAAATGTTGATACTGAAAGCTGGTGCAGAAAACAGAAAGAGTGATTTTCGTAATAAAATGCAGGACTGTCACACTTATTAACTTATCAGTTCATGATGAATTTGTCCAAATCCAATTTGGATGAATTAATCATCAACTGATATGTAATATCAGTTGATGATTAATAGTCCCCTAATAGTATAACACTATTATTATACTATAATACAAAAGCAACAAATCCACCTTCTATTGTAATATTACTACATTGGTTTAAAATTCCCCTGACATTTGGATGAAAACACATGATTGTGGAATCTAACGATTTAAAAAAATAATTGCTATAAACTCAGATAATTGTGCTCAGACGATTATGTAAAAACAGCTCTCTGTGCATTTGAACACTTCCATGCTCTTTTCAACCACGGTAACATCTCAGCCTTCTTGTAAAAATTTCAGACTTCAAAATTTTTTGGGAAGAGATTGAAAAACAATAATGTCGCCACAAAGTTTCCGCACAGTGTCGGAGCTCAGGATCCCAGGAAATGGACAGTAATGGAATGGACCCGGGGTCGGTCAAACGCAGAGTAAATTGAGAAAGGGTGGGCAGTTATAACGGGAGTGGGCACGGGGTCAGGGTCGGGGAAATGGTAGAGACAAGATGTAGACACACACACACACACACACACACACACACCTCACTCCTAGACATCGATGCGTTGGTTTGTGCAGCTGTTGTATCTTTGCAAATTAGCACCTTTCTCTCCTCTTGCGTCAAGTGTCCTTGGAATTCAGGAAAGGCGCTTATGAATTCAGGCTATTGTTCTTGTTCTTATGTTATGTTCAAAACATTTTCTCAAAGTGAATTATTCAAGATGTCAAATCACCGTATGACACATAATGGGAACACGTAGAATCAACAGCGTGCGTAGGGAATGTTTTACTTGATCATGTCTATTAAAAGTGGTTTGTGTTCGTAATCGTTGTTGGATGTTTGTGTGTGCTGTGTTTCAGTGGAATGTACACTGGGTTAGTGTGCAACAAGGGGATCTAAACACACACACGTATAAATAGTCTTTAGTTAGCTGTGATCTGTATGAGAATGGTCTCATTAGCACTACAGGCTACTGACACATAATTTAATGTGTCCCTCCATCAGCTGCTGTTCCAACAGACCAGGATCCCAAAACACATCCAGTCACCCTACCCAACACACACACACACACACACACACACACACACACACACACACACACACACACACACACACACACACACACACACACACACACACACACATAATTACTCCCCCCCCAAGCTAAGACTTTGAGACGCACACAAATGGGAACACTTTAATCTAATCCAATCAAAACATCGGCTTCAGAACGGGCTCAATCTCTCTCTCTCTCTCTCTCTCTCTCTCTCTCTCTCTCAAACACACACACACTTAGACATCGCCAATCTAATCCTACCGATGCTTTAGCCGCCAGTGAGAACAAATCCCCTCTGCTTCGACCAAAATCCAATAACAACGCCCCACCTAAGCAAACGTAACCACAGTGCCTCGGAAACCTCTTTACAACACTTTCACTGACACAAAAAACACAATGGATTGGAAGCCTCATTGCAGACGGCCACACACGGTCACACACAGACACACAAACACACACACACACAAACACACACACACACACACACACACACACACACACACACACACACACACACACACACGCAATGGGCTTGGGCGATCATGCAAAATTGCAATCTACGATCTACGATTTTATTAGGGGTGGTGGTGGCTCGGCAAATGCGGTCTCCCCATTCCAGAAGTGCAGGATTTATAATTTCCAAGTAAAGTATTTACACAAAAACATCCCGTTTGACTAAATGTCCCATAGCAACGGAAGGCAACGAAACAGTGTAGAGCAGGTGTGGCAGACAAAGGGGCTTGGTCAAGCACCGGCTGCAGATGACAGCACGGTTCCTTTCCAGCGGCCACCAAGCTGCCTTGAATTGGGCCAATTCAAGGCAGGGATTTTTCTTATTATTTTGTCTGTCTTACAGAGCAGGAGGGGCGCGTGGCTCGTGAGCAGCCCAGGAGTGGAGCGCCAATCCTCCTGCGCCCGTGAGGACTACTTTGACAATAGATCCTTAGGGATATACAGGTACATCTCATAAAATTAGAATATCATGAAAAAGTTCAATATTTTCATTTCAGAAAGTGAAACTGCACACAGATAGATTCATTACACGTAGAGTGAAATATTTCTAGCCTTTATTTCTTGAAATTTTGATGATTGTAAGATAATGAAAACCCCAAATTCTCAGAAAATTAGAATATTGTGAAAAAGTACAATATTAGAAAGTCATGGTGTCACACCCTAATCAGCTAATGAACTCAAAACAGCTGCAAAGGTTTCCTGAGCCTTGGAATGGGCCGTTTCTCAATACCAAGTACGCAAAGTCCGGACTTGCGGACTTGGTAGTTCAGACTTGGCAAGTTGGACTCGGGAGTACAGACTCCCGGGGACGGGAGGACGCAGGACGGTCATTCTGCAAAATGCATTCCGGGATACTTGGCTGTCCCAAGTCCACACAAGTCATCATCGATGCATCCTTGATAAAACGGGCAGAGCAGTCCAAGTCCAGTCCAAATGCCCCAACCGGGCATTTGGACTGGACTTGACTTGATGCGTACTTTGAATTGGAACAGTACTTGGGCTGTGACTGATGACATTTCACAAGTCCACAAGAACACAAGTACAGACAAGAACGCAGATTGAGAAAGAGCCAGGGTCTCCCTTAAATGATCTGGGTCAGTAGTCTACACAATCATCACAAATTTTGCATGTCATTTGAAAATCAAGGTCCCAGAGTCTGGAGGAAAGGTGGAGGGGCACAGAATCCACATTGCTTGAAGTCCAGTCAGTGATGATTTGGGCTGCCATGTCATCTGCGGGTGTTGCTCCACTGTGTTTTCTGAAGTCCACAGTCAACACAGTCATCTACCAGGACATTTTTGAGCACTTTTTAATGCTTCCTTCTGCTGACAAGCTTTATGGAGATGCTGATTTCATTTTCCAGCAGGACTTGGCACCTGCCCACACTGGTACCAAAAGCTGGTTCAATGACCATGGTGTTACTGTGCTTGATTGGCCAGCTAACTCGCCTGATCTGAACCCCATAGAGAATCTATGGGGTATTGTCAAGAGGAAGATGAGAGACACCAGACCCAACAATGCAGATGACCTGAAGGCTGCTATCAAAGCAACCTGGGCTTCCATTACACCTGAGCAGTGCCACAGGCTGATCGCCTCCATGCCACGCTGCATTGATGCAGTATTTCATGCAAAAGGAGGCCCAACCAAGTATTGAGTGCATAGAAATGAACATACTTTTCAGAAGCCTGACATTTCTGTTTAAAATATCCTTTTTTTAATCGATCTCATGTAATATTCTAATTTTCTGAGACACTGAATTTTGGGTTTTCATTATCTATAGCCACAATCAGCAAAATTTCAAGAAATAAAGGCTTGAAATATTTCACTTTATGTGTAATGAATCTATATAATATATGGGTTTCACTTTCTGAAATGAGTGACAAAAAATATTGAACTTTTTCATGATATTCAAATTTTTTTATTTTATTTTATTTTTACGTCGTCTGTGTCTCTTCCCTGAGCCGGAGCCCTACATTGAGCACCACTGTAGCAGATTTTGCCATCACACGCCACCCAAGTGGCATGTTCAGGGACCTCCGGCACAGCGACACAGACGACAGGGTGGGGTTGTGAAGACCAGTTTATTGTAGAGATGAGGCTAGGTGGAATTAGCCAGGAGCAGACAGAACATGTCATGACATGGGGCTCCCATCCTGACTGAGTGTGTGGACGGGGTTTTTAAACCTGATGCTCGATAGCCCAACCAACGAGCATCAGGTGTGGCTTCTCAAGTCCCCCCATCCAACCACAATTATATATTGCAAAATTATAACCACAAGCTTTTTTTATTTTATTTGAAATGAATGTGTATCGAGGTAGCTGATTGTCTGGGCAAGATATACAGTATTCATGAGGAATTACTCATGAACCTCAAACCTCGGTGCACCTGCGATGTGCGCACAGCGGAGCGCAGATCACAGGCGTCCGGCACACCATCAGGGCGCCCGTGATCTGCGCTCCGCTGTGCTGCTCTGTTTGCCCAGAGTGGCAAAATGCCGACAACCGGAGCTGAGGGTCCGTGTGCCTTTTCTTTTTTTTTTTGGGCACCTGTCCCTAAAAGTCTCTGTTCGGGACAGTAGAGCGGGAAAGTGAGATCTGATCACCAGTGGTTACTGGACAGCTCTGAGCGGAGGGGGGGCAAGCCTCCACCCTTCTCTTAAGCTCTCCACTCCAGTTTCACAACACGGTAAACTGCACTTACACCATTTCAATTCTCCGATTTTTCCTGTGGATAAGAAAAAGAACAAAAAACGTCTGTCATCAATGTCAATCGCGATCGATGGAGTCTATCGAAGATAGTCGATTTTATCGTAAATCAGCCCAAGCCTAACACACACACACACACACACACACACACACACACACACACACACACACACCTCACTCCTAGACATTGATGCGTTGGTTTGTGCAGCTGTTGTATCTTTGCAAATAAGCACCTTTCTCTCCTCTTGCGTCAAGTGTCCTTGGAATTCAGGAAAGGCGCTTATGACGTCAAGCTATTGTTCTTGTTCTTATGTTATGTTCAAAACATTTTCTCAAAGTGAATTATTCAAGATGTCAAATCACTGTATGACACATAATGGGAACACATAGAATCAACAGCTTGCGTAGGGAATGTTTTTACTTGATCTCGTCTATTAAAAGTAATGGTTTGTGTTCGTAATCGTTGTTGGATGTTTGTGTGTGCTGTGTTTCAGTGGAATGTTCACTTAGGGAAAACAACATTGGCAAGGTATTGTTTCGACTTAGATACTGTCGTAAATGGCACCCTACTTAAATGCATCACGTTTTACTCTACTCCACTTTTGCACGCGTGTGGGAGATGACACCAGCGTTTAAGTCCCACACAACCACCTGCAAAGATGGAAACTCATAGACGGTTGGACCAGTATAGGCCTGAGTGAGCACGTTAAAAAGGGTGGGGTTGTATGTAAAGCAGGTTGTAGTGCATCCTGCAAGCACGACACACCCCGCTGGCCTCAACACATGCCCATGTGAGCGGGCCAGTGACACGTGTTTGTCGTGGACCGGTGGGCTGGCTGATGAAGATGAGGCTTTTATATGTGTGTGTGTGCGTGTGTGTGTGTGTGTGTGTGTGTGTATGTGTGTGTGGGAGAGAGGCAGAAGGATAGTGGGGCAAAAAGAGATAGGTATAAGAACTATATCAAAGTTAAGTAGGACAACAGAGCGAAAGAGAAAGAGGCAAAACTTGTGGAGAAATTTGGCTATTTTCCACTCCGTTCTGACACACACACACACACACACACCCACACACCCACACACTCTACCTGGCTACCTCCAGACACTATACTTAGCTGCCCTGCTTTCCTACACATGCTGTAAACCTCGATCAATGCCGAGGAGCCAAATCTGAATATTTTCATACTGTACTTGATTCTCGTTTCATGCCCGTGCTTTCCTAATCTGAGTTGGTTTCCTCTGATATGACCTCTGACCCAGTTTTTCACACCCCCTTATGTGTCTGTTTTAACATTGTCATAACACTGTTACTGTCACACTGTGTCTGATGACTGACGTCCAGTCAGTTAAAGTACTACTGACAAATGCACTTCTTCTATGTTGCTTTGTATGCGAGCGTCCGCTAAGTGACTAAATACAAACGTGTTTACCAAATGTCTACTTTTTTTGGACGGGTCACCACACCGTCTTAGGGCCGTTTGTGACTCAGGAGAAAGCGGTAGCGCCAACGACGAGTGAGTATTGGTGGACGACGGGAACGCGGGAGGGAGTCAGTTTACCATGTTTTGACGTTCCATTCAGTCACCGTGGTAGTTTGGCACGCGTCTCAAACATGAAAACAAAAACATGTCAATACTGCAGGACAAGCCATGTGTTGAGTTTTGTATACTTGCAAAGATCGCCTCGTGTGCAGTAGAATCCAGACATCCATTTAAATCACTCTCGAAACAGCCCACAATAGAAACGGATGTCTCACTTTAACAACAAAGGCTTTTATTTTTGCTCTAAAGAACGCCACCATGTCCCCAGGGACGACAGTCATTTAGAGAAGGGAAGGGAAATGTTGAAGTATACAAATATACAAATATAGGATATTACTTACGTCATTGGGAGACACTGTGAGCACGCTCCTGCTCTTCCTCATCTTCCCAGGCAGATCTCCCTCACTGTGTCCAGCTGCTGACACCTCACATGCACACCTAGAAAACACACACACACACACACACACACACACACACACACACACACACACACACACACACACACACACACACATACACATACACATACACATACACATACACATACACACACACACACACACACACACAAATAGGAGGTTCATTTACATGTTGATCATCCGGACAAAGAAATGTAGGGAACAAACAGAAAGGTATCATAGCTCATAGGTCGGTTGAGTTCAAGGAGCCAATTTTTCTCCTGGTTAATCTGGAACCAAACTGCCTTCCAATGTGTATGTGACCGTAGAACCAACTGAGAACAAAGACTCGTTGGAAACAAGCCCGGACATTATGGGTGCACCCCATAATGTTCGGGTGTCTTTTTTCCTTCTGATGAAGGGCTGGCATTTCTGAAACCTCCAGTGACTCTCAAATGAGTCATTATCAGACACCTGTCACATTACGCCAGACAGATTTGTATAG
Organism: Zeus faber; assembly: GCF_960531495.2. Classification (NCBI taxonomy): domain Eukaryota; kingdom Metazoa; phylum Chordata; class Actinopteri; order Zeiformes; family Zeidae; genus Zeus; species Zeus faber. The sequence continues at coordinate 59,542,390 of NC_137193.1, read as the reverse complement.
GTTAAGCAGCATAACACACAGTATTGGAAGTGGCGGTAGCAGTGAACAGAAAGCTTGTAAAAGCATCCGTACCAAGACAATTCTTTCTCTCTTTGACTTTTTCTTTATTTATTTGTTCTCAACAAAGCCGTCTAACCGAGTTCACACTGTGACATTACGTTTTAAACGTTTTCTAGGAAACCCAACGGTAGAAATGCACACCATGAAGCCAGTTGTAATGCTGGCTCTATCGGGTTGTTGAGCGGTAGAGCTGTCAAAATGATGACATAATTGCCCGATCACAATTGATTGAACAGTTTGAATTTGTTTTGTAAAAAACGTTGAGATTCCACAATCATACCGTATGCTTCCATCCAAACTAAAGGGGAATTTGGTTGGATTGTGTGAGTTAGGTCGAGGACAATTCTACCCAATTGTCTATGTTCCAATCTTCAATGCAAATAAATGGCTCCTCTGCCACAGGTAGGCAGATGAATATATAATTAATATAACACCCAGGCATCACCTCCATATCGGCAGGTTTCCCCATGTAACAAAGCACTCATTTGAACAGTTTTTAATGGCTGTCTTCCTCCGAAGCCAATAGTACCCATCAGGCGACAGGGGAGCACTCAGAAACTGGTGCGTCAAGCCAGTGATATTACTCTGCTGCAAGCTGCAACCTCTCAGGATCCCACTGCCATGAAATATTCCACTAGACCTCCTCAGGCTCCATAGATAAATAAAGGAACTGACTGATTAAGGGGCTCCATAGCTACAATGACGCTCCCTTCGTGCCTGGAGTGGAGGGTTCCTGGACGATATCAACCTCATTTCAATGCTTTTGTTCCCTGCTCTCAAAATTCCCTATCCACACAATGATATGGACATCATTTTAGTGTTTACCATCTCAGGTTCTGTGGGGAGATGCCATTTATTTCTTGCTCCTGCCATGTTTGTGTATCATTACTTTTGTCAGACGATTCCAAATCTGATGCCACGGCTGCTGTTACGGGGAGGATTCAGGATCAAACACATGTGAGCTAACAGTTGTTATTGGACCCTGACGGGCAGAACATTGCTTCCCGTAATACAGACACAGAACATAATTTATTTGCCAATCTTCCATCTGAATCTCTTCCCTGAATCTCACAACCTTCCGGCTGTGTGTTTTTCATAATTGTAAAAGTACTTTTCACTTTTTTTTTTCCTCCTGGAAAAGACACTTAACAACCCTTTTTAATGGCTGTCACAAGCTTGTGAGACTGCACAAAGGCCATAAAAAAATACTCACTATGAGACAGTAAAAATATCATAGGTCAGTGACTTATGGCCTATTGTGTGTTCATTTGCTGTATAAAAGGTCATTCTCATAGTTCCTTTTCAGGATCATGATCATCTTAACCATCGCATGAACCATGAGATGTTTACACGCACTAATAAAAAAGATGTACTGTATCACAGTAAATTATCATACATACTGTACATGAAATGGCGTTTAAGTTTGTTCAACCTTTGCTGTATATGGAAATGCATGACGTTGGTGGCTCTCATCAATATACGCATGAGTTAAAGGGTCAGAATAAATATTAACTTGGAGCGGTGACTGACACCAGGCCCCGATGCAACAGTCAAACGGAATGATTTGGACGCTATGGAAAGGCCGTGTCCAGATGTGTTTCTGACTCAAAGCGTATTAGGACCTAAGCTCACAGATGGTAGTTTTGCCCTATTGGCTCCTCAGCCAAGTGCCTCCAGCGGACGTCTGGACCTAGGGAATACAGATGCAATGTGCTGTAATTTATTCATGTTTGCTTTGTGCCACATGACTTAAATGACTCTTTTTCTCCTAAATTCACTGAAAATGTCAGCAATCTCCTAAATAGTGTGTTGCCAAATTGTGAAGTAGAATTGGAAAGTTCACATTTTGTGTGGGAGCCCTAAACCATTGGCCATATCTTCTATGCCAAGGACCAACCCTAACAGTCTTATGCTGATCCTGGAACAATTTGTTTGTTTGAACTTAAATGTTACCACTGATCCAACTTTAAATGAGTAAATGCATTGTTTGCATGACAACCAATCTTAGTAATATCCAACATTGGATCAATATAATTATCAGGATATGTTATGCATTAAGTAAAAATTCTCAAACAAGGGAGAAACATGACTGCCTTTAATCAGCAATTTTAATTTAACCCAATGAATCATAGGAGAGGCCGGACATCAGGACTTTGAATGTATTTGATGTTAAGTGCAGGGACATATTTGAATCTTTTTTGTTGTTAAAAACTAAGGAATGAAATCGCTTACAAAAATGAGAACAAAAATAAAAGCACACATGAGGATATAATGTGATGCAATGTTTGCATATTATGCAAACATTGCATCGCTTGGGACTATAATACAAACGTACATTATCTGTTTGTTTCATACACACTGCTTTTGTTCTTGTACCTTTCCTATCAAGCTAGTCTTTCAGTTTAATTTTGGCCTCGATCACCCATAGAAAAATCCTTAAGACGCAGGACAGTAGTTCCCCTGGACAGTACGGTTGGAGTTACGTAAGCCTTCATAGAGCTTTCTTCAAAGTAGAAGCTTGAGAGCAACCTCTTTCAACCTCTTTTTTTTTCTATTTTAGAATGAACTTTGACTTAATACAGGTTCTTCTGGATCAAAACACACAAAAAAGGACGTGGATGAAAGGATGGATGATGGCGGTGCGGTCAAGACGGGGAATCTGCAGCAAATTGAGTGCAGCTGAAAGTGGTGGAGGTAATTGTCACCCTGCGTATTCACTGTAATCTCACATCATCTTCACCTGCAGGGAGGCGACGGCACGCTCATGCTGCGCTCACATCATGGGGAGTTTCGGAGTTTGGATCACTCGTTCGTTCAAAACAACTTGGAAGTGGCTTGCATGTTTAACCTGGGCTGAAGTCCTTGCGGCACAATAAAGGTTCACCTGAAACTTTTGTTTGGGCTATTTTTCCGAAAGAGCTGCAAGCTCGCAAGCTGAAGCTTTTATTTTACTGTAATGAGCCAAAAGCCTCTTGACATTTCGGGGCTCGTCCAATTTTCTATAACCAAACAAAATTATTTTAACATCTGGACCAACGTCGATAAATGACTCTTCCACTAAGGTACTAAGGTTCCATTTCTTCTTAAATGCTGCGTGAGTTGCAAAGGTAAGGCTCTGGTATCTCTTTCCCTCAAATCAGTCACTCAGTCACTTGTCCAACCATCCAACCATCCAACCTTGCCCCTCGTACTTTTCACACTCGAAGCACACCTCACAGGGCTCAGGTGGGAGCGGGCATTAACAAAGCATGTCCTGTATCTGCCTCACAGGATCAAGATAACAAGCTCCTGTACGGCTGTCTAGCTGACTGACTAGCTGGAGGGCCGGCTGTCGAGGCTCAGTCTAAAGCAGGCGGTGAAGGGGGAAGAGATGCGGGACGTTGAAAAGGCAGCCTGGCAGTCAAATCCGTCCGTCTGGTCATCCCCTCCGAGACGCTTGTCTCTCATCTTTTATTTTTTCCGAGGTTATGTTTATCCACGTTTGTGTATTCAGTAACCAAATCAATAAAAGTTGAGGTTTCAGTCTCTCTGTTCACCTGCAAGTTTGTCTATGTGTGACTGTCTACCTGCCTTCTGCCCTGTCTGCTCTGATCTGTGTGATACATAGCACATAGAGTATGCAAACATTTAAGGCCACACACACACACACACACACATACACAGACACAGAGTTATCATCATATGTCATATGCCCCTCACTCCTGGCATATTTGAAATCGATTGCATTAAATTCTGATAACGCTGATGGATTGTGAAAGGCTTTGTGCGCAACAATAATCATTATTATAATTTATATATATATATATATATAAATATAATATTATATTATATTATATTATAATATATTAATATATATATAATTAATATTATAGTAGAATTTTTATTATAATTACTAACAGCACTTCATATTGAATCTTCCCCGTCATATTACATCTGATTGCCCCCACTTCTTTTAAACCCTACTGGGAAATTCAGGGGTTGTGCCTTGAATACCCGAACCCCTTTCTCAAACAGAAAAGGAGGCTTTAAAATGTTTCCTCTGTAATTCGAAATACGGAGTAGATTGGAAGGATTTGTGTGTCTCCTCCTTTCTGATAAATCTATGTTCATAAATCCCAATTTGTATTCAGTCGAAAGTCATTTGCATATTCATGAAAGTGTGCGATTTCTGTGAGGGTAGAGGTGTAGACATACTGTTAGGCAATTTAATGTAGGTTATTGAACATTTTTGGTGGAACAAAAACAAAAAAATAAAAAATAAACGTGAATAATGCAAAAAAAATTAAGTTAAAAATATGGGTGGACAGGGTATTTTCTCAGCTGTACAGGATTGCAGCATTTTCAAGCAGGCAGCATTTCCATATATAAGGGTTAGGTTTTATGTACATAAGCAACGGCACGTAAATATAATCCTCTAAGTGTTTCGATGATGATTCGGGACTAAAATAACTTTAAAATACCCTTCCAGCAAAAGAGAAATGTGTTGTGCGTAAGGGTTATACACAGTTCAATAAGATTACCTAACATTTGCTGTAGCGTTAATGCAGTTGCCTGAGTATAAACCAGCGCTACTGATTTATCAACTTAATCAATTTAATCAGCCTGACCTCATTCGTAAGCCATTTAAGAAAAAGATAAGAAGCTAATTTCAATTTACTATCAAATCTTAGTGCAATTTAAAATGTAAAACGTGGTCACATCAAGAACTCCTCCGCGTGAAATGCCATGAGCGATGATTATGGAATGTTTCTGAGGCTAAAAAGAGGATAATTCACATATGCTGGTTCGCTATTTATCAAATCCAGAATGTAAAAAATATTGGTTCCCATTCCAGGGGCAGTTATTTAATTTCACTTTTGTTTTTCTCGAAGAAGCACACCTCTAATGTTTTGCTGTCAATGACCAAGTCCATAATGCTGTTAAGCTTGCCAGAAACATACTTAGTATTTAGTGTTCAGTGTTTAATTACTTAAGTGTTCGTTGTCATTTTGTTTTCATTTTTATGAATTAAGTCTTCACTTATTCCAAAAACTATGAACAAAATGACGTCACGATAGCCATTTTACATGCAGTAAGAGAAAAAAAGAATATACTTAGGACCGAATTACGTAGGGTAAGTTCATCTTAAATATTCTCTCATCTACAAAAGATAAGGTTTTTTGGTATAAAAACGAGCATTTTTAATTTGACCAAGTATCCTGTATCATAAATAAACGTCTGGCATTTGTAAAAAAACAAAATCGTTATAAAATCGGTTGAACACTCGACGGGTTACGATTTTAATTGTGGATAGACATCCTGCCTCAATAGACATACTACATGCATTAGCACGAATATGGCAGCCACTTTGACGCACAAGATTCACCTGCTGTGCGGGGTTGGCACTAAACCACCGGCAGGCATATGAGGCGACGCAATCTTTCAAAACTTAATAACGTATTGTTACGTTCAATGCTTATCATTATGTTATTTTAAACTATATAGTTATGTTTACAATGATATATCGAGGGGGACAACTCTCTGATTTTCCCAGGAAGGGGGGGTCCGGACATCCCTGTCCCCCTCGTCATTTCCACCCCTGTCCCATCCTTTTATAACTGTCCATAGCACAACCTCGCCCAACACTTTACTATTGAGAAACCAAATCTTTAATGTCCTTCCAAAAGGGTGAAACTTATAATATTGTCAAACAGTCTATATGTTATACTGAAAAATAAATGGTTGAAATTTCTACATTTTATCATTTCGTTTTTAATATTTTCAATGCAAGTCAGATGTTTGTGGCTATATCTGTGCTAACGTAAGAGACTAGGAACAAGAAGTCGCACCACTTACTACTGAAAACCTACTGCAACCAAAGTTATGCTGTGGATTTACAATTTCAAAAAGCAGTTATAAAAAATAAAAAAACGTGATATTTCGGGGTGTCCCCTGAAAGCCGAAGAGTCCAATCATCAGTCGGAAACCGGTCAGTTGACTGAGATTCTTCAGGTCGAGCAGTTTTTTTTTGTTTGTTTTTGTCAGTCAGCGTGCATTACAATAACAGGATAAACAGAGAGAAGCTTAAAAAATACGCAGGCATAACATTTTAATGGGGAATTATAAATAATGGGAATTATAAATATAAAATATGTATTATATATATAATATATTATATATTGTATTATATTAAACATAAATATATTGTTATCTGTGTGAATCAAGGCTCTGCGTGCGCCCCGATCGCCGAGCGCCGTTCTTTCAAATAAAACTAAAAACTAAAAGCTGTGTGGGGGCGGGACAAGGAATGGGGCACGACTCGCTGACTCGTTAACAATATTTTCTGCGCATTACGCATGGAGAGGGGGCGATCGGGGAGAGAGAGTCACAGAGAAAGCGTCCCCGTTAAGCACTGGTTTCGTTCCATACGGAGATGTAAAATAGCCTACATCTAAAATAAAAGCACACTGTTTTGGCGCCTCGATCGCAGGCACCCGACTGCTGGCGCGTGCATCTTCGGTAGAGTCGGAGAGGGAGACAGGTGCACAAAATGTGTCCCCGTCACTGCCTCTCCGTGCCCCCCCCCCCCCGGAATTGAGACATTCAGGTTGTGTCTACCCTCAGTAACACCCCCTTTCTTTCTTAACAGTATACCCACCTCACCAACTAGTGGAAGACACAGAAGAGCAGAGAAAGAGAGAGAAAAGACTACATCTGCAAATAACACCCTTTCAAATGATAGAGAATGAAAATAATTGCTTTTCACCGGTTGCAGTAATTTTCCGTGCAGAAAACCATTTAAAGTTGTAATCAGGCTGAAATTGTTTTTTTTTAGGCAGACCTAAGGCTTATTATATATGACTAATTGTAGTGTCCCTTTGTTGCCTGTATTTGTGCGCACGATCCCTACTTAAAAAGATAACGAGTAGAGGAAAGTCATATTTTTCAGAATGACAAAATAACACGTATAACATCCTATCCTTCCCTGTCGTGCACCGATTAATATGGACTGCTAGAAAGTATGAAAAGACATAATTGAAGAAAAGAAAGCGCGATGCAATAAATAACAGGATGCAATCTGGCAGCGAGCAGATTGTTCTCTGCGTAAAACGTATTACTGTTTTTTTTGTTGTGTTTTTTCAAAGGTCCACAAAAAGCTCCTGCAAATTTGTATTGCCTTCCCAACATTTCTGGAAGTCATCTTTCTTCCACATTAACAAAAAAAGAAACTTGATACGTATTGAGTGTGCTGTCCCCAGAAACATAGTTGTCCTTGGAACAGTGTCCAGAACTTTAATTTGGGAGTATAAAAGCGTAGGTTATCTGTACAGTAATGCTCAGGAAAAGCTTGTGATTAACATCCTCGGCTTAATTATCTCCTCACGATGCTTGTATCCAGAGGTTGGACACTTATTTCATTGAGGATCCCTGGTTATAAATACGGACACCCGCTCTATTTTGCAGACATTGACAATATGGCGTAGTTACCACCTGCAATTCTATTTGTTCTGCAGAATCCAATGTTTGTAAATGTAAATTGTGGGAGATGCGCTAATAAAATAATAGTCCCCAGTTCATTTACATAACAGTGTGCAGATCGTTCGGCAGAATCTTCCTTACACCTAATGATGTCAGGACTGAGGTAGTATTCTGACTTTCCGATGACCGTACTTCTGATATCACTTTACTGTGACACACTGTTTCTTTGCGCGTTTATGTCATAGGGGGAAAATTATATTGAGCAGCCAATGTTTTGTACGGCGCTCGCCCATATTACCTTAGATAATGTAGAACTTATAAAGCTAAGGGAGAAAATGCAACACAGCAGGATCCCTTTGTAACACTTCTAATTATAGAGCCATTATTTGAATAAAGCCTCACAGCCATATGTATTTAAAAGAAAACCAAATTATACTAAGGTTTGAGCAGAGAGCAAGACAATGACTAAAGAACATTCCGGATGTTAGGAATGGTCTGGATATGTATTATATTATAGATTTGATTGCAAGCAGTCATTTTAGCACCTCACTGTTTGTAAAATGGTCAGCCAGGTTGAAAATACAAAATACGCCGTTCATATAACTGTCATGTGATTCAGCCACATCTGTTAGGTTTCGATTATATTGCATGTTGTAGATTCCGGGCGTTAAAGTATATACTTTATATCACCACAACATCTATTCTGATCCCAGAAAATGACAGGACCCAAATCCCAACGCTGAGCCCCCTAATCTAGTTTTGTAGCACCGTGGACCACGGCGGAGACCACCCTAGTGGTCCACAGCAGAGACTCCAGCTCCGTCCGGGGGTTTCACTGGTCTCATCAGAGAGAGCGACAGTTCGTGCCATACCTACCTTTGTCCATAATAAATTGACCCAAGTATCCTTTGAAAAAAAGAAAAAACACCTTATGAAAGATATGTCTCCATCTAATGGAGTTTTTCGTTTTAATGGAGTTTCCATTTGGGAAACGTTTTGTTTCTTTCCACGTGTAAATGAGCCGGGTTTGGACTCCCACGCAGCGTGGGTTAGAGTGCAACTCAAAGAGTTCCCGCTCAAGCACTCCCAGCTCGCCAAAAACACGCATGGGCTGGGAGAGAACAAGGCACCCTAAGAGAGAGAGGGATGATATTTAGGGGCTAGAATTAAAATCACTGTCCCTTCGTCGACAGGAAACGCGCTACGTTCGGGGTTCAACGAGAAACACACACGAAAAATAAAAGGAGACAACACACACACAAAGGTTTTCGTTTATGCTCAGCCAAACGGAAGCGCAGATCCCAGCAAGTTCTTTAGAGCACTCAAAGTAGGTCAACTGTGCACCTAAATTATAATTTTTTTTCATTAATTTTTGGTCTACAAGCGGGGGTGGTCATGTGGCACACAGTAAGGATAAAATATGCACTGTGTGCACATTCAAATTCCCTTTTCTAACATTATTACAAGGTTTTATTGAAGTCGTGAAGAGTCGAATATATATATATTTTAATGACACATGTGGAGCTGTGGAACTCACGGGCTTGTCGTTATTTCTGAATAATGTCTGTCTGTTATTAATGATCATTTTGCACCGCCTACATGCTAATACTGACACTGGCTAGGAGATACCTCTCGAAACTTCAATGGAAGACTCGAAGACATAAATGCGGATTTGTCAAATTCCCATTTCACCAGCAGTAAATAAGGTTGCCGTACAGTATGTATGGCAAATAGGTTGCTATATTATTGCACTGTTTAGCTAACAATGTAGCACCGTCACACACATTTCCTTAGTGGACGCTCATAAACTAGACATACTAGCGATGTACTAATTTCACATCATTATTCAGCGTCAATGTATTTTTTTATTTATTGAGTAGCCTTGTAATAAACAGGATAATGGGCAGCAGGCAAAGATAGTCTAATAAAGTATGTTTTTAGACGAGGTGTAAAAGAAGAAACTGACTTGACCGACCTGGAGGTTTCTCAATCAGCCAGAGACCATTTGGCTTTCATTAGCTTCCATGGTCCACCGTAGCATTGATTTTCAAGGCATTTCATAACCAAGGAAGTGGAGACGATGTATTGGCCACTGCCTTCCTGAAGACCCTTTTCCCTAAATAAAGCTTGAGCATTTTGAAAATCAACTGCAATATTTGGAAGCCCTGCTAAGCAGACCTTATGAAGTGGATTATAATGACTCCTTTCACAGACAATTGAACACTCATTATGACATCATCATGACAATCATTTTCGCAGTCAGTGGCCGAGCCTTCTATAAAGCGCAGCGGTGTCGGGGGGGAGGCACCCATCTGACACCCACTATTAACCTGTCTCCTATCGGGTTCAACAGCTGCTGGGGCACACAATTCAGTGAGGACCCCCTTGTAGGGGTGGGCTAAAAAAACACATCCTGCAATAGTGGGTGATAGTGATATCTTAGCGAAACACGGGTGCCATATGTCGATGTATTTATTTATTTATTCGGTCATTTACTGTAACCGTCCCAAGTTTGCCCAAGTTGACATTTGTGCTGTAACTACCTTGTTTTCTGTCTGGCTTGTGCAATTATACAAAAAACAAACTGCACTTAAAAATGCACCAAATAAATATAGCATATGATATTTTTCCTGTTGTTGAAAATGTATTTAGCATATTTTTCCTTCTTCAATATCACAGAGATTGTGATTAATCGTCAAGGATTTTCTAGCAATACATCACGTATTTGAGATTCTCCTACACAGTGATACCACCGGTATCACTACTACCATTGTGGGAAATGTAGCGTGACAGTACCGTATCGCAAGTTACCTGGTTATTCCCACCCCTAATGTCTTGGTGTCCTAGACTTTCCATTAGGCCTTGGGTAAGACCTGAGCCCTGACTAAGTTAATTCTATTCTACAGTAAATACCAAACTGTGTATTGAGCTTGAGTGAAGGACTGACTTTATTCATGCTTGATTTGGGTTTATCAAAAAACAGCGCTCCAATCCAACTCTCAGCTTCAAATTCTTGATTAATATTGCTAAACTCTGTGTGGTGTGGGGGTGGCGTGGTTTAAGCTGCCACACCTGTCGTGGGTCTAAGTAATTGGGCCCGGGACTAGGGTGGCTGTATGGCGGTTGCTCGTTGGACCAATCAAAGAGCAACAGGTAAAACCCCCATCCTCACACATACACGAGGAGAGGAGCCCTTGTCATGACATGCTGTCCATCTGCTCCGGGCTTGTTCCGCCCGCACCGTGGCCGCCCGCCACTGTTAAGCAGCGTATACAGCGTGAAAATAAAAAATATAAAGATAAATACACCGACCTGGCGAGGGGCCACCCACGCTCGCCCCATTTTATGAATAGCGCCAGATCTAGAATAGTCTGTGTGTATCCACTGAAGGAGCGGTGATCGGGACGCAATTTGCGCACATTGTACTTTTATTTTCGATGTATTTTATTTCACGAAATGTCCTTATTGAATGACACAAAAAAGCACCGTGCCAATGTCTGGATTTGAAGATTTAATCCACATGCTGGAGCCGACGTACACGGTCCTACGCCACCCGACAAGCACCAGGCTGTGGACCGTGCCGGGTCGCTTCCGGGACAGTTCAGCCATCTCAGCGTTGGACACAGGGATGGAATTAGTATCGACCTACTCGTCTGAATCCGGGTCACATAGACAAAAAGCAAAAAAATTAGAGTATCCCCTTAAGTGGTTCAGAGATTTTAGATCTTTTCACCTTTCTTTCACCTCCTTTATCGATCGTGAATGTTGTGAAGAAGAACATGAAAAGTAGAGAAGGTCTAGACATGCAAGAAATCTTGTCTACCCCCTTTTAACTTTTTCTTCTTTTTGCCAACGTTTCTGCCTCAGCACATACTGCTATCTCTTAAATGGGAGAATGATAGGTAAAGAGAGAGAGACAGAGAGAGACGGAGAGATGACATAACACACCTGAACACTTACAGGTTGTACATGTCCCCAGTAACTCCAGCCAACTCTAACTGTCCACTGCTATGTAATGCTTGACATGACATTCCCCCAAATCCACTTTGATAGCAGTAATTGTAATTTCTAGTTTGATTTCATCTTCCTGGAATGTCATTTCCCACCAATACTTTACCCTTCCAAGATAGATGCCATAGATTATTATTGTCCGCTTATCTGACCCTAATGCCTGCCATGTCCTCCCAGCCTTTAGGTGTGGCTCTATCCCAGAACCAAATTCCTCTTACCCACCTCACATTTATGCATCCCTGCAGCCGGTACATAGCATCATCATTGGGCAGTTTAAGTGTGCTTTCATGGGTCTGCTCAATACTACGCACCAAGCTAAGGCTTCCGGCCCAAGAGGCCAAATATAATATACTGTATGTGTTTGGTAGATGTATTAGGTGGATCATCCAGAAGAGCCGAGGCAGGATTGTCTTGTGTCTGTATCAACGTGTGCATACGCATACGTTTGTAGCATAATTAAAGCTGGGAACACTCAGAATTGTTGCGTAGGTAGGTTTTTCCATGTACAGTCCACACATTTTTGCAGAATTAGAATGCACAAGTTATATAGGTCACATAGTGTCTATTATTATTTGCATTATTATAAATAATATTACAAAACACAAGGGAGACTCAAAAACAAAGTTAATACCAAGCCCTTGGTTATTTCAAAAAATAATGCTTCTTATGCTCCTCTTGCAAGATACAGTCTGCCCAAAAAACATTGTATATTGTCGTCTAAAGCGTTCTTTGATATTCCTTCCTTTCCAGACCGTGCTGACAAAAGCGAGCTTGTATCAGGAGTTTCAAGGAGATCAATCAGGCATGAAAAAAGCCCTGAGAGGGATGCACTGATACTAACTTGGTAAAAAATGTGTGTGTGTGTGTGTATGTGTGTGTGTGTGTGTGTGTGTGTGTGTGTGTGTGTGTGTGTGTGTGTGTGTGTGTGTGTGTGTGTGTGTGGAGTGACTGGGACTAAGATGACTAAAACTCCCCACATTTCCACACCATTTTATGTTATTATTACATTTTATTCCAAATGTATTTATTTATTTGGAACAGAAAAACATAAGTCATCATTGAAAGAGCCCTTCACTGTCAGTAAAGACAGAATTTTGCATGATATCACAGAATAACGTGAATTTTAAGGGCCGACTACCCTGGACGCCGTGTATTGCTGCCTGGAGCTTTTTTTTGTTTTATTTTGGCAATGTGAGGTCTCTCATCCAAACATTATATGTTTGTTTTCTTTTTGAGTGTTCCAAATGACTGGCATGCACGTCAAATGTGAAATTGCTGAACATACAATTACAGCACTGATTATTTAAAGGACTTCATGTGTAAACATTCCACATTTGGTGCAATCCCCAACACAAGCTCAAACACACACACACACACACACACACACACAACACACACCCACGCACACGCACGCACGCACGCACGCACACACACACACACACACACACACATACAGAAAGTCCTCATGTTCCATCTCTGATCAGAGCAGTATATCAGATTCCAGCCTGTGATGTGCACTTATGGCTATAGTAGTAGAATTCAGAATTACCATCAGGAATAGTGGAAGTGTATATTTAGATTGCTTCACGTCCACTCAAAGCTCTTCTGAGGGAAAGATGTTTTCCATGTACAAATACATGGCCTGCAACCCAACACAGGTTGTGAAGAAACAAGAGAAAGGAACAATGTTCGAAGACGTGTGTGAGAGAGAACATTCGATTTGGGAGAAGACAGAAGAGCTGCAGAGAGTGAAAGAAATGATGAGGAAACTTGAGAATGATGAGGAAAACTGAGAGTACTGATTCAAGTATGGAAGGTGGAGATGGAGTGGAAGAACGGTAGGCAAGAGAAGAAAAGACGAGAAGATGACGCAAGAGAGACAGAAGAGGCAGAGCAAAAAAAGGCAATTCGTAAAAAACTCCAGCCCTGGAAATAGCATCAGTCCATATGATATGAGACCTGAACATGAAGTACAATTCACTCTAGTCTGAACCTAAATACATAGACATAAGCTGCAGTCTTCAAATGAAGCTCTAGTCGTGAGTACCATCCAACCAAAGAACCAAAGCACCACCTCCATCTTCCATCTCTAAAAATGAAGTGGAATTCTGCCTGATGAACGGTACATAATTATCGACTATAGGTGAAGTATTTCTGAGCGATACCTGATTATTTGAAGATACTGGTGCTTTCATAAAATATTAAAATCAATTTTTATATAATATTCTATAAATATTATAGAAACAATCATTAGTAATGTGGATATTATTACCAAACAGGTAGAGGCATTGATGAGAACAGCGAGAACATTCTTCTGAACTGAACTCAAGTTCAGAAAATTACATTACTTTATTGTAATGCAGCCTTAAAGACATATATCGTGATATGACTTATTATCGACGATATCTGGTTTCCTATCGTGATGTAGATATATTGATAGCATGATGCCCCAGTTGACTTGATAAGAAAATATATAAACGTGAGGGGAAATTTGATGAAGATGAGTTCACCTGGCACTAGCTTCTTAGATAGTCTCCTGAAAAAAAATAAACAAATAATAATAACAATAATTATAGCTGCAGGCAGCAATATTTGGGGTCCAAGTTAGTCGTGTTAGGTCCGTATTAGTTTTTACGAGTTCTCTGAAACACAGCACGACTTTCTGACTTTTTACTTTTAACGCCGCATGGGCTCCCCCCGGTCTGTCGTCTCCTGGTTGCTCCTCTCCCGGAGCAACCACTATGTGGTCTACACTACCCTTCTGTCGTTAAAACAACCCTCCATGTTTGCCTATAAACCAGAACTTCTCATTGTTATAACTCACCGTGTTGTCTGTGGAATTTAGAGCTGCACCCTTAGTGACAGATGACGATTGGTGCCGTGAAACGCGCCCATTTGATGCTGTGCAAAGGAATGATATAATGATGCGGTGACGACTTTCTGTGATTATTTATAGATTTTCCGGGTCCCTTATTCCGATGTATTCCGACTCCATGAAACGCATCATGGACTCCTACAGTTTGTATCTTTTGAGTTCCTCGAATCCCGTAAAGTAAGGAGGGACACAACGAACAGAATGCCTTTATTTACAAAAAGGGCAAATAAAATATCAATCGAACAGCCCCGCCGACGTCAAGCTGTTAGGACGATACACAGACACCTACACAAGCTCGGTTTGTAACCAGTACAGAGCCGTGGAGTCTACACCACACACCTCGCACAATGCAAACGGGTGCCCGGAGCCACGACCTGCACATACGGACATAACGAATTGGATGATGTCACATGTTTTTTCACTTATTCCCGCTCCAAATTAAGATCGATATGGATCAGACTTGGACCACAAGATGTCTGAGCCATCCCGGTGCTAACGAGACCGCAACCGTGTCCATGGGTCCAGCGGCTGTCATGTTCCAGACACTTTTAGATTTCAAAATGCCAAGGAGAAAAATAAAGAAAATCCTCACAACAACAAAAGGGATCCAGCCCTGCGTTCTCGACCCCCCAATAATAATAATAATAATAATAATAATAATAATAATAATAATAATAATGTTAAAAAACGGCTTCCACAGGAAACAAACCCAGTCAAATCGAATCTCTACAGCTCAAAACGTCCCTCATCACTCATATTGCTTTTTGGGGGGTTTATTTTATACGTGTCTTGATATTTGTTTTTAAGTTGAATAATTATATATTAAAAAAAAAAACCACGTCTTAAAAAATAAATATCCACTCTTGTAAAACACTGGTTTGTTTTGTTTTTTACCCCAAACGTCTCCTCCGCGGCGCATCCACGCGCGCGCGTCCTCACGTGGGGGACAAAGGGGATCCCCGCCGCCTCGCGTGCGTGTTTTTGGGGTGGAAGGCGCAGTTGTCACAGGAGAACGAACGTCCCCGCGGGTCCGGAGCCACCAGCGTCCATCCTCCTCCACGCTCAGCTTATCCCCCTTCGTCCTCCGCGGGCAGCTACGTCTCTTAATCCGGACTCTCCGTGGCGCGTTCCGTGCCGCTGCCTCGCTCCCTCGCTTCCCCCTTTCATTCATTCACGGGCGTTTATCACCTTTTAAATCCCTTTTTTTTGGGGGGGGGGGGGGAGGGAGGGAGGGGTGGGGGCGTGGACTCTCTCACTTTGTAAATAATAAGTGAAGTGGTCTTCCCGCGTGTGGGAGTGGGTCCGTCGGTGGGTGTGTGTCTCCCCCTCCAAGTCCGCCTTCCACGGGGAGCGTTCGCTAGTTTTCTGTCAGATAAAGCTCCAGCTTCCCCGGTTGTGGTGTGTTTGAAGTCGGCGTCCCCCTCTCCCTCCCTCCTTGCCTCCCTCCCTCCCTGCCTCCCCGCCTCCCTCCCTGCCTCCCTGCCTCCTTCCCTGTCTCCTTGCCTCCCTCCCTCCCTGCCTCCCCGCCTCCCTCCTTGCCTCCTTCCCTGCCTCCCTCCGAGCTAGAGGCTGGGACTGAGTGTGGACCAATTGGGAGACGGGAGGGGGGAGGGGATGAAGTGAATTACATTTCACTGCATATATGTATGGAAGTATGTATATGTATGTGACAAATAAAAATCTTGAATAAAAATCTTGAATCCCTCCCTCCCTGCCTCCCCGCCTCCCTCCTTGCCTCCTTCCCTGCCTCCCTCCCTGCCTCCCTCCCTCCCTGCCTCCCCGCCTCCCTCCTTGCCTCCTTCCCTGTCTCCCTGCCTCCCTCCCTCCCTCCCTGCCTCCCTGCCTCCTTCCCTGCCTCCCTCCCTGCCTCCCTCCCTCCCTGCCTCGCCGCCTCCCTCCTTGCCTCCTTCCCTGTCTCCCTGCCTCCCCGCCTCCCTCCTTGCCTCCTTCCCTGCCTCCCTCCTTGCCTCCTTCCCTGCCTCCCTCCCTGCCTCCCTCCGAGCTAGAGGCTGGGACTGAGTGTGGACCAATTGGGAGACGGGAGGGGGGAGGGGATGAAGTGAATTGAGGGATTGGGGGATAAGACAAATGAATACAATAAAATAATAGTTATGATAATGACAATAATGATAATAATAATAATTATCAGTATTATAATAATGAGTTATTATTTTTTTCATAAATAAAGCTGCGTGCAGCAGTACACAGATCCATTTTCATCACGTAGGTGACGAATTACATTCGAGGTTTCTGAAGCTTTCCCGTATTTATACACGAGGCTACATGAGGAGTAAACAACTTGTAAATGAGTTGCACGTCATAGCTGTTGGAGGTTCTTGAAGTGTTGTGAAACCTATTTGATCATATTGTTACTAATTACGACATTTCCAAATTCTCAAGTGCAAGTCTTAGACCAGCTGAGCATATTTAAGCCAAAATTTTTTGGGGATTCGTAAAAACCGCACGCACAGGGGAAGTCGGAGGAGAGATGCCGAGGCAGGTCGGACAACTGTTTTATTAAACGGTTGTTCAAAACATCGGAACAAAACAATCAAACCAACACAGTGTTTACAAAGATCACACAATGTAATAATTGTGTGTTATTAAAAATGGCAATCTTCAGCAATTCCCCCAAAAAAGGGAAAACAAACAATTTACAACTTGTATAAATTTACAAATGAAACAGTGTTTATAAACATTGTGTTATACATAGTTATTTAACCAAAATAGATCATGTTTGGGAATCAAATTTTTATAAAGACAGAGTGACATTTGTAATACATGTATTACTGAAAGCCATCTTAACATTAATAAAGAAATTATTCACCTTCATTTTTTTTTTTACTATTTTCTCTAATAGTAATAAAAGAACATGAACATGAATCTTAACAATGTATGATTGAAAAAAAATGTTTCATTGTTACTTGTCTATATTGCATTACATATAGCATTTTTTGAACAATAACATTCATTTTGAATTTGACTTATCACTTTTTAATGTATTTTTTTCTTTCATTTGTTTTTTCGTGCCCAACTTGAGCGTTGACAATTGTATGACACTGGGAAAAGGTTGACGTTTTTACGTGATTATATTTATCATGGACTCACTGATTTCTATCTTACCGCTGTCATGAATCCGGCAAAGTAAGGAGGAACACCACGCCACATCTAACATGGGGTTATATCGGAGTCCAATGTCTTCATTTACAAAAAGACCAAAGAGATAATATATCAATCAAACAGCCCCACAGACATCTACTAGGTATGAAGGTACATAAACACACACACACACACACACACACACACACGCACACACACAGTTTGTAATCTCCAACCACTACAGAGCGATGAAGTCTACAGCGTGCAACGCACATGGTGTGGATGATCGTTCAGAACCAGAACCTGCACATTTATAGTACTTTGCATGATGACGTCACAAAGCGTCCAATTCCTCTTATGTTTTTGAGTGTTGGCATGTCTGTGAAGCACGAAGCAAAAGATTTTGGTCAAATATAATCTTTTTTTTTTTTACTAATTTCCTCTCCATTTGTGTATGCAAAGTACCGGTTCTAAAGCCATCTCGATCGTGTCCGTAGCTCTGGCGATCGTCCTGTTACGGAGACTTTTGGCCCAAAACTTCAGAGAATAATAATAATCCAAACAATAACAATAGAGGACCATCCCTTTGGGATTAAATATCAATACACAGGATCCAGGCTGGTCGTGTTAGTTATGAATTACAGTTTTCAGAGTTCCCATGAAACGCAGCATCACTTCCTACCGACACCAAATACAAATTTCCAGGTTCACATGGGACACAGGTGGAGGTTCTGCCCAATGCTTCTTTATTGTCGTATACTTTTGGCTTCTCTTTTCCGGAACACGAAAACACACAAACAATACAAAAAAATTAGAAATAATTTGTTCAATAAAATAGTATTTCTTATTCATCGCATTTCAGTGTTTTGCGATGTTATATCGCTAATGTTCATAACGCAACGACGATGAAAATATGACTGATCGTGCAGCCCTACAATGCGGACCTTGCCGGGTGTGAACGCATCCCCAGAGTCTCAACCTGGACATACTGTTTCTCACAAATTGGATGATAATGTCCCAAAGCACCCGCTGCACAAACTAATCAAGGTACGCCAAAGTTTTGCTACCTCCGGTATATAATTTTGTTCATTTTTCACTAATTCCTACTCCAAATGTAGATCGATATGAATCAAATTTGAACCACGAGATGTTTAAGACGACACTTTTAGCGCAAAAAATGCCAAGGAGAGTAATGGACCCCTAATAATAATAATAATTATAGTGCGGGCAGCAATACACCGGGTCAATTTTAGTCATATTAGGTACATATTACATTATGCAGATTTTCAGTAATCCGGCATCAAACTATAAGAATTCTGACGCTAATTTGTTGTGTCGGACAATATTTTAATTGTCCGGCTATAATAGTCATTTTTATTCTTTGTCTTTATTTTGTAATTGAAATTACATAAACTTTAATTATAATATATAACAAACACAATAAATACACGTAATTATACAAACATAATAGCAATGTTACTTTCACTTTGTACTTTATTGCACTTATTGTGCCAATAATCTACAATCGAAGAACTCAGTTAAATAGATAAATTGCCTGCAATGTAATACGGACAAAATTTATCGGACATTAACATTCATTTGGAATTTGACTTATTATCGAAGAGACTCGTCACTAATTAAAGCCTTCTCCCTTTCCATTTTAAACCCACTACGTTTAGCTGTAGGAAGCCGCATGTACGTGAAGTTTCTTGAAAGAAATCGTCTCTTGTTGCCTTTAAAACAAACCTAGTCGTTGTTATAACTCACCGTGTCATCTGCAGCCACAGTGACGGGAAGTTGACGTTTGATGTTGTGTGGGGCAATAATGACGTATTTACGGAAGTTTGACTGGTTGGTGCCGTATGGGGCTACGATGACTTAGTAATATTATTTTAGTGGTCATGCCTTTCTGTAGATTCAATTATCCCATGGGTTATGGTTTTGTGAAATCCAAAATGCTTTGACGTCTTTCTGTGCGACGTTGTGGCGACTTTCTGTGATTTAATGTTTTTTCGTGTCCAGGTTTTCCGATAGTTTACGATTCCACGAAACCGGAAAACAGATGGAAAAGCGGAAAACTTTCCGTAACTATTTACAATTTTCAGGATAGTATATTTTTCACATTCTGTGACATCCCGGTTCTAATGACACCTCAACCATATCTGTAGCTGCAGCGGTTGTTCTGTTCCAGACTGTTTTAGCCCGAAAAGTGCCAAGGAGAATAAAAATAATAATAATCCGCTCAATAACAATTTGGATTATTATACCTACGGGATGGACCCCTAGTAATAATAATAATAATAATAATAATAATAATAATAATAATAATTATTATTATTATTATTATTATTATAAATATAGCTGCAGGCCGCAAAAAGTCCGGGGTATTCAAGATACAAGATGTTATTTGTCACCTACAAATACATACGGTCATACACATATGCAGTGAAATGTCATGACATCCGGTGATTATGCACAATAAGCTCTAAAAATACTAAAAAGTCCGGGGTAGTCGGCCCAGTCAGTCCAGTTCAATGGACAAGTATGCTTTGGCTTTCCGTGCCAGTATGTTTTGTGACTGCAGAAGTTCATTTGTTCCGGCCTGGTTACAGTGTCCTTCTATGCAGTGTTTCCAGCGGTGGGTTTCCTGCGGTGGGTTTCCCGCCCACAGCCGCAACTAACGGTGGTTATCATTCGGAAGTAGGGCCGCAAGATTATAGCTGAAATGATAATCACGATTATTTTAATCCATATTGTGATCACGATTATTTATAACGATTATTCATCCATTTTGGTGAACACAATTTTTTTTTGCACATTGTAAATCAACAGAAAATCTCCTTCATAATAATAATGTATTTAATACACCTACAAATAAATTAACTAAAGTCTCAAAATAGGACTTTCTTCACATGAATTTAGTCTTCTACAAAACAGCCTACCGCTGAGCTTAAGCCACGTGGCCCGTGTCCGCGGAGCCTGTGTTTGTGTGTGCGTGCTACACGGAGGCTGCAGTGGGCTCCCGCTGGCGCACGGAGGCACAGATTACTTACTTTGCCACACATGGATAATTGCAATCAGACAAAAAAACAAGGGCAAATTGCACTCAGCTGGAATCCAATCGGCAAGCAGGCTGATTGGAACTCCGCCCGCCGGAGCCGACGGCGGTTCGGAGAGAGCCCGGTGCCCTGGTCAACTGCAGTGCTATTACGTGATCTGTGTCCGCCGTGAATTTGCGCATGCGCACTCTGCGTGGGGTCGTCTTTGTGAGGTAGTGATTGTTGATCACAAACTCCATCCACAACACTGAACCGATCTGGATGAAACTTGAACGACAGCGGGTTGGAACTGCTCTGAATACACATCTTATTTATATTGTCTGTGGGTTCATCAGAGCCATAACCTCCATCAAGGTCTGACGTCAGTCCCATCTGCACGTACCAGCATCTCTGTGAGGAACGGGTTGTTGCGGTGATGATAAAAAATATAGTTTTTCACTAAATTATTCCACAATAATGGAGAGATCTGGATCAAACTTAGACGACGGCATGTTGGGACTGCCCCAAATACATATTTTATTCATAGATCCATAGACCCCCGCCCCTTCGGGGCTGGACCCCTATTAATGCATTTTCAAAGACACACACACGGACTTCCAATTCTGAATTTCCGGTAGGTCGCTTGGGTCCGAGTTTGCTGGAAATAACAGACCAGACGTCATAACGACATGGCGGCATGCACTGTTGACGCTGACGGTGAACAATTTTCTTTTTGCATGGGTTTCTTCTTCAAACATGCATAACTCGAATCTAAACTGCTCTGTAGCTTTCATGTTATATAAACAAATACAATTCAATTTCTTTAAAATTCTCAAACTTTTTCCAAACAAAGAAATATTTACTGCGGTCGTCCATGTTTTCCCAAACAGAAGCAATGGAACACATTAAGTTTGGAAATGGAGGCTACTGACTCGGAATTTGAGATTTCAGTTGCAGTTAAATGCAGCACAAACATTGGTACCCAATTTACACCTGGCATTAAAATGTCACAATCTGTATCTGGATATCTTATCTTAATAAGGAAGGATCTGCCAGACGCAGCTCTGCAAAGTTTCCTGGTAAAATTCTATGGACAGTTTCAGACCATTTGACTTTCCTGCGTTGTTACAAAGTGGGATTATGCCAATATCGAGGTCATACAGAAGGTGAGCCTACTGTGCTTGTGCGTCGTTTCTTCCTGGACAGCTATTACCTGTAACGCGGGCAGATTGGATGGATTTGGAAAGCTCACCGCGTGCTTTATAGAGTTCAAATGAGGACATATTTTTAGTTGCGTCGGTTGAAAGAAGCAGGGTGTTCCAGGGCAGTGAATGTTGCGACTGAAGATTAGAATAGTACTCAATCCTCGGTGGATTTTTATTTTAATTCCACTTTAATACTCTGACAAAAGAAAAGGTCAGGAAACAAAGCAAAAATGCATATTTAAATGCTTTATTACTCCTCACATTTTCTCTTGTTTTTAGCTTTCAGTGGCCATCGCTCAAGCAATGTATGGTAACAAGTGGTTATGGGAAGGTCCCTCTTCCATACCACTCCTTATTCCACAGGCACACTCTTGCTTTCTCTCACCGGGATTTTGGGTCATTATTTTTCCTCCTAATCCCCTGTCTCTTAGCCGCGACAAAACATGTTTAATCCCCTCAAGTGCCCCCCAAGAGCAGGTCTCTGTCGAAATTAAGATTTTAAATCGAAGCAGCGGCTGATCGGCTCACAATTCTTTTCACTGTTTTTTTCCCTGGAACCACTTTACTGACCCTCTAACCCTCCCGACGGAGGCCTCAAGTCTTTTTTTCTCTTAAGCAGGAGAGAATAAAACATGGCGCACGCGAGAGAGAGAGAGAGAGAGCGAGAGAGCAAGAGCGCGAGAGATGGTGTGTGTGCCCAGATTAGTCATCATGGCCGTCCCCTGCTGTCATGAGACAGGGCATCAGCTGTTACATTGTCTTTGTCCTTTATGCCGCGTTCAGCAAACCAGGGTCATTCTCAATGTCAGTTTTCAAGGCTGTTCCAGGCTGTGAGAAGAGGCCATGGGTGCTTCAGGAAGTCTCTCCTTCAAAACCCCCCAAAAATATATATTGAGAGCAACTCTCCCCCCTGGCCTTGTAGAGTACAGTTCCTCTGGAGACTTATTTGTGATGCGGAGGTTCATATACACCGCGCTCCAAATTATTATGTAAATTATATTTTTCTCTGATTTTCCTAAATAGTCGATGCAAATGACAGTCAGTATAATTTTCAAGTCATCAACCGTTAGGGTATAATTCGAATGTTATTGAACAAACCTCCCAATGATAATTTGACAAAGATAATGAGACAGTATTTTTTTCAAAAACAAAAAAAACTCAAAATGCACTGTTGCAAATTATTATGCACAACAGAGTTTCAAAACATTTTATAGGTTGTAAAGAACTGGAAATGGTCATTTGTTGAATTTGCAGCATTAGGAGGTCATATTTACTGAAATCAAAAGCTATTTCAATCAAAAACATCTTAACAGGCCAAGTTACATGTTAACATTGGACCCCTTCTTTGAGATCACCTTCACAATTCTTGCATCCATTGAACTTGTGAGTTTTTGTAGAGTTTCTGCTTGAATTTCTTTGCAGGATGTCAGAATAGCCTCCCAGAGCTGCTGTTTTGATGCAAACTGCCTCCCACCCTCATAGATCTTTTGCTTGAGGATGCTCCAAAGGTTCTCAATAGGGTTGAGGTCAGGGGAGGATGGAGGCCACACCATGAGTTTCTCTCCTTTTATGCCCATAGCAGCCAATGACACAGAGGTATTCTTTGCAGCATGAAGATGATTTTGCTACGGAAGGCACGGTTCTTCTTTTTCTACCATGGAAGAAAGTGAGTCAGTCAGAAACTCTATATACTTTGCCGAGGTCATTTTCACACCTTCAGGGACCCTAAAGGGGCCTACCAGCTCTCTCCCCATGATTCCGGCCCAAAACATGACTCCGCCACTTCCTTGCTGACGTCGCAGTCTTGTTGGGACATGGTGGCCATCCACCAACCATCCACTACTCCATCCATCTGCACCATCCAGGGTTGCACGGCACTCATCAGTAAACAAGACTGTTTGAAAATGAGTCTTCATGTATTTCTGGGCCCACTGCAACCGTTTCTGCTTGTGAGCATTGGTTAGGGGTGGCCCAATAGTAGGTTTATGCACAACTGCAAGCCTCTGGAGGATCCTACACCTTGAGGTTTGTGGGACTCCAGAGGCACCAGCAGCTTCAAATACCTGTTTGCTGCTTTGTAACGGCATCTTAGCAGCTGCTCTCTTAATCCGATGAATTAGTCTGGCAGAAACCTTCCTCATTACGCCTTTATCTGCACAAACCCGTCTGTGCTCTGAATCAGCCCCAAATCTCTTCACAATACGATGCTCACGCTTAAGTTTTCGTGAAATATCTAATGTTTTCATACCTTGTCCAAGGCATTGCACTATTTGACGCTTTTCGTCAGCAGAGAGATCCTTTTTCTTTCCCATATTGCTGGAAACCTGTGGCCTGCTTAATAATGTGGAACATCCTTCTTAAGTAGTTTTCCTTTAATTGGGCTCACCTGGCAAACTACTTATCACAGGTGTCTGAGATTGATTTCAGTGATCCAAAGAGCCCTGAGACACAATACCATCCATGAGTTTCATTGAAAAACATAAAATGTAATGTTTATGACACTTAAATCCAATTTGCATAATAATTTGGAACGCAGTGTAGTAAAACCATTTGGAAATGTAGATTAAAGGTATATTTAAACTGAGTCAGGATTCACTTGTTACTGTATATTTTAGTAGGGGGGTCAACCACCATTACCAGAGCCATTGCAGCATAATGATACAATTTAAATCGAGTTAATTAAATTTAAATACACTCATTTTCTGAGCCGTATTAGGTATTAGGAGTTGAAGTGCAGAACAAACACACATTTACAGGTAAACATCAAGAAAAACCTTTAAAACACGATAAATTGCGATGTCGTAGACTTGGGGGTGTACAGCCACCTTGGTCCTGGGCCAAATTACTGTACCTAGGCCCAAATCAGGTGTGGCTGCTCAAACCACTACAAACACACACACACACACCCACCCACCCACACACACACACCCACCCACCCCCACACACACACACACACACACACACACACACACACACACACACACACACACACACACACACACACACACACACACACACACACACACACTGTTGGACTGGCATCAAAGTGAGGTCAGAGTAAATACACTTGGTAAGTGAGGACCCATGTTTCTGGTGTGCTGCTAAAACGAAAAAATAGGTCCTCACAAGTATAGTAAAACTAACAAACAAACTGACAAACAAACAAACAAACAAACAAACAAACAAACAAACACACAGGCATACATTAAGACCTCTCACTTCACACAATCTAATGTTCGGGTCACACTGCCGCCGCTGGGCCTTCTGTGCCCCTGGCGTTTGTGGGTGTGTCGGCTCAAAATCCACTGGCCCCTTTCGATATTTAATATACATTATATAGATTGATGGGGCCCATCTACTTATTTTTTTTATGAAAATGATGTAGTTTGTTTACTTAGCAAAATAAATATCCTGCTGAAAAAAAATGACGCTAATAATCTTGCCATCTGTCCCTTATAAAGAATTGTCCTTGTTGAAGAAACATAAAATGGTGTGTTCCTTATTTTATCGATAGTTTACGTGACGTTTTTCATTTATAATAATAGGAGCGATGCAGTGGTCCGAGCGCCCATTTTCCAAGGCTCAGTGCCATTGAGAGTGTATCTATTGGTACCTATTGGCTGTCGCTCGGCGCTGCCTAATCGCATGAAGTTGAAACTTGCTCAACTTTCCTTGTCGCCGTGAAGCTGTCAGCTCATCGCTGGTCGTCGCTCTGCCCCCTGCAGCTGGATGAAGCTGAGCTGTGTTTGAAATGCATTTCAGCCTGTCGCTTTGCACCGCCCCGTCGCTGACGGTGTGACCCTACCATAAGTCTCTATAGGCCAGTTGGATGTTGATGTGTTGGACTTAAGCCTGTGTGGTGTGGTTCACGTGGATGTGTGATAACCCCACTCTTGTGAAGATGAATGCACGCAAGCACGCACACACACACACACACACACACACACACACACATATATGCGTGATGCTGTCCTCCTGGTGAAGATGTTTATCATGTTTATCACGTCATGCTGAGGATTAAAGTCATTTCGGTCATCGCGTCTCTGCATGACAACAGATCCAAATTGGGATAATCCATTTTTGGACTATTTGTAATATCTAGAATTTATTTTGCAACCAAGAGTGGAAGAAATAGCTTACTTCAAATGCAGATATCCCAGAGTCTCCACTCCACTACCTCGAATCATATAAACACTCCTTCACTCATTCATTCCAGGTAAAACATTGCAAACAAGGGTTGTGGGTTGTTTTTTTTTTTGTTGGTTTTTTTTTGGGGGGGGGGGGGGGGGGGGGGGGGTGCACCACAGATGGACAGGACACAGATGAACCGGATCCTATGACAATATCAATGTTCGAAGTAAACCTCTATGTTAATTGCATTGTTGTTGCTTTTTCGTTTTCAAATTTTCTCGAGGCAAAGGTCGTCTCCTGTCTACATCAAACAATTTCTTCAAAGACAATTCAACCCTCTAGGTTGTGAATAACAGCAAGATAATGCTGGAAAACTGCTTTTTTTTTTTTTGGTTCTCTTGGCTTCCCCTCCCTTCAATCACAGAAATTCTAGTGGGTGTTTTGTGGTTCCTAATAAATTACGCACAACATAGGCGTGCGTGCGTGTGTGTGATTGTGTGTGTGTGTGTGTGTGTGTGTGTGTGGGTGTGTGTGTGTGTGTGTGTGGGTGTGTGTTTACGAGGGTGCGAGAGACAGAGGGGTAGGTACCGATGAAGCGCGTGCCAATGTTTGTGTTTGTGCAGTATGTGCATGACCCGATGTGTGTGCCACGGGAAAGGGGCTGCGTGTGTGTTCATCTTGTGCATACGCGTGACTGTGTGTGTGTGTGTGTGTGTGCTTGCGCATTCATTTTTTCCACGGGGGATTTACTTAAGTAACGCTGGCGTGATTAGAAAGCGCTGCCATCTGCTAGTCTGCGAGGGGTACCGCATCACACATGCGCACGCACGCACCCACACCCACACACCCACATCCCCACCCACACCCACACACACACACACACACACACACAGCGTAGGGGGGTCAATAGATGAGGACATGACATACTGTACGTGTCCAGGTACATGCACACCACACACACCAGCGTGGTCACACACAGATATATGCTCAAGGAAATAGCTCAAATACAGGACTGATCTGCTAATAACAGGACATTAGGATAAAGTGCCTCCTGGTACGTGGTGATGGCTCTTTCTGCGTCTTCTATAGAACGCGAAGATAACTTCACTTATCTCTATTGAGAATAAAGCTTTTTCACTCTGTGTCATCCATCCATACACTGGTTCAATTTGTTTTACTGAATTCGCTGATTGTCTTGCTTCTTGTGAATACTCCGCTTTCTTCCTGATGGGGCCACTCAGTATGTGTAAGTACGGGGAAATCATAGAGAATACATCTGCTTGTCCAAAAAAAATAAATCAATGTTTGTAGGGGATGCTTTGTCCTCGCGTGTAAAACGTACACTGCATCTGCAATCTGTCTCATTCTCTATGAACACGCAGAGACACAACTTAATTTATTTTTTCGAGATGGATGTGATCCCTCAAAACTAACTACAGAGTGGCTGTCTCAGAGCGGACTCGCTGGCGTTTCTGCAGAACTATAATTATCAGCTCATTACATGCTGCACTTGTGCTGCCGCAAAAGGTCAGGGGAGCGCCGCTCAGCACAAGGCAGTTGGTGTGACCGCCCATAATAAGTTAAAAATATCTGATAGGATTTGATTTGACTTTGTGATTAGTGTCGAACACCCAACAGCGTTATTCGCAAGTTTATTTTTAAACAAGTTTAGTTTTAAACAAGTTAGCAGAGTTACTATCTGACGTCCAGCTCTAACAGACCAAGACGCCTCGCAGGACAGCGACTAACTGTTTTCTGCCACCAAGAAACAGTTACAACATTTGCCTCAAAACTGACCATGTATGGTGCCCGGGACACCCTGAAAAACATAGCTGTCTGCACCTCTCCAAGCCACCAACACCAGTGGTCAACTCCCAACAGAGCCAACCAGACGGTCCCCACCTGTGAACCTCACCAGAGGACAACACTGCAAGCAGGGGCGGACCGGTAATCTGGCATACCGAGCAATTCCCAGCGGGCCGACCCACCTTGGGGCCGATATAATTTTAAAAACTGTCAGAAGGCTGTCGACATAAGAGCTTCCAAGATGCCACTCATCAATCACCCAGTCGGGCTTTTTGCTTTTTGATATCGCTTTTTGTTCCGCCAGGTGACGCGCTTTGCTCACTGAGATAGATGTAGGTCTCCAATCCGGATTGCACGCACCGTGCACGCCCCCGACATGGGCTGGGAGGGGGAATTACTGAGAGAAGACCCGAAACACACAAGGGGGATGCTCCAAAATAATGTTTTAATGCTTTTAGATCTAGGCTTTAACCTGCGTGCATACGCGTAAAACCCTGTGTCCAGGAGCTACCCTGCATAAAAATTAGGTTATGAAAGGTCCACTTTATGCCTAGGTGGTGAGACTGACTAATTTGCTGAACCTCTGTGAGAGAAAGATACATATGATCAACTGTTTTGAATGAGGACAAAGGCCTCTACCTGTAGAGGGGGGGGTTAAAACACCAGAGTTTATATAAAGAGAAATGTTCTTTCTCTCTACAATGTCAATTCTTACATGCAAGAACCAGATCGCATTTCGTCCTGTTTACCTCGTATGGAGATGAGGAATAACCACGGGAGCTTGGAGGTGCACTGTAGGGACCGTAATCCGCGTCTGCCAGGTCAAGTTTACAAGTTCCTGTGAATTCACTGTCTGATGGTGGCATCCAGGGAGACAGTTGAGGGGCACAGACGTGTAAATGACTTCTGACCCAAGCCACACCCTCTGTTTTTGTATAAAGCCCTCTTGATCAGAAATAACATCAGACTGGTAAGAACACTGCTTTGGAGACTGAACCTTTCTCTTTATTCTGCAGAATAAATAATGTTCTCAGTTGTTGTTTTCTTGTAGCGGGCAGATTAACCTCACCAATCATTGCAGAAGAATTTCTTCCACACCTCTTAATAGGATTTCATCAATTTCCTCCTTCCATGGAGGTGGTGCCCCTTTTAACAAGTGCAATTTTAAAATTTCTAAAGTAGTTATTGACACTACACAATGGTTCTCCGCGTTCCCTCCATCAAACACACACACACACACACACACACACACACACACACACACACACAGGTCACTCATCCGGAGAGCCTTTGTTACTCATGCTTTGTGAGCGAGGCGTGCTGAGAGGTTCTGCCTACACAGCATGGCATCACAATCTCGCTCTCCTCCTGCCCTGTACAAGTGGACGCACATACTCTGTGGCCAGACGTGACTCACCACTGCAACGCTGCTGCCTGGGAGACACAGGCTTGCGCGGCCATGGGGGTTGTTTCATTCTCTGCGCCGTAATGGAATGTTTGGTGCAATATTGATGGGACAATCTAGAAGGGATTTTTTTGGACCCCCATCTACTGACATGAAAATGTGATATACAGGTACTCCTCACTAAACGACCTACCTATTTAACGACCGTTTGGATTTACGACCAGTCTGTCTGCCAGTCTGTATTGTACACTGCGTACAATACAGACTGGTCAGAGCCTGAGCACGGTGCCAACATACCCCCGGTGGGAATGAAACCCAGGACCTTCTTGCTGTGAGGCAGCAGTGCATGCACTGCGCCACCGTGTCTCGCACAACTATTAACTTAATGAAAGTGTAAAACCAAGATAAATAAAGTATAAACTATGGCATTTATTTTTCCAAATTAATCTTACGGCTTACCACTGTGAATTATTTTCAAAACATTTATTTCTGAAACTTCAGTTCTGCAAACTTCTGCACTTGTGTGCACTTCTGCAAATAATAGAGGCAGAGACAAAGAAATTCATCAAAACAGATTTGAGGCAGACACCAAATGTCAGCATCTATGGGTGTGTGAATTTGGGATTGGCGCATTGCTTTTATTATTTATTGTAGTGAACAGTGGAGGGTGACAATAAATTTGGGGTAGAGGCTGGATTCAAACCTGGGTCATTGCAGGGGTTTTGCCTATATGGTGTGCACGCTGATCTGGTCGAGCCACCAAGACGCACCACATTGTATCTATGTTCTGAACACACTCTGAGGATTCTGGGCAGTGGTCTGCACAACTTATTTCAATGCAGACAAGGTGTGGAATTTTGATTCCAAGCGGCATTAAAAAAATGAAGGTCTTAAAAAAATGACCGTGCCCGCAGAGACCCTGGCGCACAATGACAACACGCAGGGATACTCACACATTTTAGAGAGGTCATTGCTGTGATCAGCAGTGAGTGGGTCCAAACAAGACAATCACAAATCATAGCTTACGAACTGGTGGCGTCATGAAGTCTTATCTCCCCCACGCAGCCAAGTGTTTCAAGTTATCCTCTGAGGACAAATCTCTATATCGAGTGTGCTCGGAACACACGTACAGTACACTCACTTGCGCTGCATACATGGCCACACACACAGAGTTTTCTATATTCTCTATACAGTGCATAAGCCTCCGGCAGTGTGTAGGATGCATTAGCAGACCGGCCCGGGGAAATGCACCGATGAAATATTTAAAGCCGACCGTCTCTGTTTACCTTCTGTGGGGCATTCCTCGCTTGGCGGAGACAAAGAGACCAAGGGCAAAAACCGCATGTGTACATAAACATACCCAAACGTAGAATTACCAATAGGAATTATGTGCGATGGAGGAAAAGACCAAGCTGATTTGAAGTCAGTGTTGAAGTGCTGGTCACATCGAATTCATTTATCAACATATTATTTGTTTAAATTTCTCTTGGAGCAGTAAACAGTGAGGAACACAATCCACGAACACAGCGGCCTCGTTTTCCAGTTGCCAGGTTCGAAGCGCTTAGATATCTTTGTCTTTCCACGGCAGCTAAGCTGATGCCATGGGTGGCTTATGATTCATCCTTGATCCAGAGGGGGTGGGGGTGGAGGGGGGGGCCGGGCCGGGCCCTCAAATATATCAGACAGCATGGAACATAGAATGCCTGTAGCTCAATCACTCCACTTTCTCGCTGTTTCTCCTGCCACATAAAAAAAAACATTTTTTTTCCCCATAATTTTGCCACGTCTGTAAATCTCTAGCAGCAACCAGCTTTTCCCACACTCAGTGTGTGTTAACAAAGTGTTATTTTAAAAATACCTGCACGTCGTCGGATCGACCGGACCTTTCAAACCAGTGTCTGCTCGTATCACACTCGTACTAGAAAGCCTTGACCTTGGTCTAACGGGTGTATTATCAGGAAGCTTTCAGGAACAGTCCTGGATGTCCTTTTCAGCTTTTCACGCTGACTTCACACGTTCTGCCTTTCCTCGTGACATTTTTTTTTGCCCCATGCGGTCGACTTGGCAATTTGTTCAAACAAAAAATAACGAAATCTTATACAGAAGGTCACTTCAGGAAACTCACAATAGCTGCATATTTCCTTTCAGCTTCAGCTTTGTTCGCCAATGCCGAAAAAGGGCATTGTTATAGTGACGAGCGGTGGGGTGACCGTGTAAAAAATGGCACCAAGGGGCGGTGGGGGCCCGGGGGGCCCC
Source organism: Zeus faber (assembly GCF_960531495.2). Lineage (NCBI taxonomy): Eukaryota > Metazoa > Chordata > Actinopteri > Zeiformes > Zeidae > Zeus > Zeus faber. The sequence continues at coordinate 59,511,046 of NC_137193.1, read as the reverse complement.
CACCGCCCCTTGGTGCCATTTTTATCAGGCGTGTTTTGTTTTTTGAAAGCGTAAACAGGAAACCCCCCCCCCCCGCCGACAGTTTGCCCAGAATGGCAAAATGCCTAAAACCAGAGCTGGGGGTCCACATTTATTTGTATTTTTTTGAGCACCTGCGCCTCTTAACGACTCTGCACGGGCCTCGTGACGAGGAAGGGCTGAGGAGGCGTTGGATCGGGCACCTTGGCAAGGACGATAAGGCAACAGAAAAACGAGGGTGGTGGGGTCGTATCAATTCTTCGTCTTCGTCAACAATAGCAGCCACCGGCGGACTGAAAGGACAGAATAATTAACCTGTTGGCGGAGTCGCCCTGCGCTCAGTTTCCCTCCAGCCGCCATTAGCTTTTGCTTAGCTTTTGCTGGAGTTGTATTACCATGGTACAAATGGAGTGTGGACTGAGAGGGAACGCTAAAAGGCTGTTCCTATGCGTTGGAGAAGGGTGTGGGCAGCAGTTTCCGTTGTCCGCGTCTGACAGGGACTGACGGAGATTGTGGTGCAGCATTTTGATCAGCTCCCTCACAACTGACTCATTCAGTCCTGATTAAAAGCCGTGTAAAATGCAAGAGGTATGCTAGACATTTAACACAACGATTTAAAGCTAGAATTTAAGTTTATTTAATTAATCAGTTGGTCCAGCAGTCAGCTTTTCAATCAATCGGTTGAGCTAATTGGCTAATCGCTCAGTCAGCCACTCTGCCATTGATCCGATCGCTAGTTAGCCTGCTAGCTAATGCTAACACCTGACCTCCAACTATACGTGGAAAAGTGCAAAAGGAACAGACATTAGAGTGGGAATCCTAAATGGGAATTTGGGGGCAGATCGCTCAGACCCGGGTTTGCTGGGATAACAGACCCGACGTCACGGCAGCATGGCAGTGCATAAGAGTTGGCCAAACAAACCTCAAATAAAATTGTTGCGGGCGCCCATGTTTTCCCAAACAGAGGCAATGGAACACCTTCACCGTAGAAATGGGGACCACTGTGTCGGGATGATTTTCGACCTCCAGTGCAACGTAACATGACTCGTTGGATGAGTGGACGACTTGCAATTCATCGGTCGGTCACCAGTCACTCAGCAAGCTAGTCATTATCTTAGTTTGTCAGTTAGTCAGCAAACCCAGCAGCCACTGATCATGTAGAAAGACAACAATGGGTTGTCTTTCTTTCTTTCTCTCCCCATTCACAAGAGATGTAGGCTGTACTAACCCACATAGAGACCCAAACCATCCATCATGGTGGCCTGACCTCGACTCCATGGTGAAAAGACTTCCCTCCTGCTCTCCAAGAGACACGGTGTCCTTCTTGTGAGCGAAGATCACGGCGGCGCTCCGTGTCTGAGGCAGAGCGAAGACGGGAATTACATCCCCGGTGTCCCTTCACACCTTTCTTCCACTTTGTTGTGTCTGTCCGCCGTTCCTTCGAGGCCTCTATTCTATTTCTCTCTCTACGACATTTTGTTCTCTTCCCTCATCTCTCGTCCCGATTCTTCCCCCCTCTTAGTCACAGTATGTCTCCAGTATGTCAGTACAGTATGTCTCCCCTTTTGGCTTGTGCATTTCACTGTCCCCTTGGGGAGCCACTTTATTCAGCTTGGGTTACCGCCGTCCACTCCCTGTCTCCCTCTCGGGGTGGAGAAGGGAAACACAACATCATATGAACTCATCAGTCAGTTGCCTCACCTTGGGCAGCTTCTGACCCGTTGCCCTTCGCTAAATATCAATACGTTTTACACTTGATTGATTTGCCAATTATTCCTGTCACTGGCTTGGATCAAACTGAATTAGGCATTAAATGCTCAGGATTATTTATGATCAGAGCTTTTTACGATAGTAAACAGAAAAGTAACAAGTACGTTGTTGGAAATAAATCAATGTCTGAAAGATGTGTATGACAGGGAAACAAAGGGCAAAAAAAAGCCTAAAAACTTACTTTAACATTTTATTTTTAACTTCTTGCCTAAAGCCCCATGTATGATCAAATATTAATGACAAAATTGTTCTCCCTCATATTTGTTTGCAGCAAAATTTTAAAAGAAAATCTAAATTAAAAAAAAAAAAAAAAGAAAAGCTTCTAGGGTTCTTCTCAAACAAGCTTTTTACATCGAACGTTAAAATGAATAGTGACACCGGGCTTGTGTGGACCTAGTTTGATCCCGTTCAGTATGTCAGTCTGAAGAGACATGCAGCCGTGCTGAATGTAGGCATGCATTCTGCATGCAAGGTCCTGTTGTTGTGGTTTTTAAAAAAGGATCTTTAAATATAAAATAGGGAACAACAGGATATAGGACGGACAGGACTTAACCAAAGATAAAGATCAATCTCTACCAAGACAGACGTCGGTGTGAAAAGAAGGAAGCTTATCAGTGAAAGGCAGAAAGGAGGAAGTCTGGGCAGCAAACGTGATATAAAGACCATTCTCTTTTTCTCACTTACCTCCTGCTGGGGGCCCACGCAGCAAGACACAAACCACATGCTCTTTCAGCACCTTGTTGGATGTGCCGGCCTTTTTTTGAACCTTGTTGGTGCAGATCACATTTTTGGTGGATAAATTGAGGTCTGAAGAGAGCCTCAAAGACGATGTTGACTTCTAGCTACTGTGTAGGGTAACAGATGATAGATACAGGTGCTATAAATTTCTTTTTTCAGTCACTGATGTTTTTTGTTTTTTTTCAAATTCCACTGAAAATAAACAATCAAAATTTCAAGGCTGTGCTAATTTACCATTTCCAGCCCAAATAGCAGCTCTGTGTTCATTAAAACAAGCTCAGGTTCCACACTGAAAGTTAGAAGTATCAATAGGCCATAATAATAATAATAATAATAATAATAATAATAATAATAATAATAATAAATATTGTTAAAGAATTGTGAATGAAGTATGACTATAGAGCTCTTTCAATGTCCATAGAAACATCCCACTTTTCCACAATTATTTAGCCTCTATGTGGCACCTAAGAAGACATCTGATAAGATTAAGACACACAGAGACCATGGAGGATGCCAGGATGCCCATCTTCCGACATACACGGGCAGAGACGAAGGTTTTGGGAGCTGGAAATAACCACGGCTGATTACCGTGCCAAAAATGAGCTCATCCGGTTTTTCTTCCATTTACGGTTCCCAGAAAGCGGTGTCCACCTAAATCTGCCTCGGCTGTGAACAGTGAGCCTTGATTCTGCGTAAGTTGCTGCTGTGGCAGAGCAGCCGTCAGACAGCAGGGTCGAAGTGGCTGGCAAGTACAAGTACATAGGATTCAAAAACAAAAAATCATCATCATCTGGACCTCTGACTTTGAAGAGTGCTAAACATTAGCTGCATTATAGGTATCGTGCCTTTGTTTGTCCACTCGAGTTCTTAGAGACAACTATTAGATTTACTTTCAAATTATATTTTATTTATTCTGCAGGGTTTGAGGTTGGCATCTTGAGCAAGACACTTGACCCCTAATTGCTCCTGATGGCTGCATCCGTCGGTGTTTGAATAATTGTAAGTCACTTTGGATAAAAGCGTCTGCTAAATGTAATGTAAATGTAAATGTAAATGTAAATCTGGGCTCTACTGCTCGTGCACAGTAAACATAGTTGTTATGTTACAGCCTTAAAATACCTCTAAAAAGGGACTACATTAATTTTCCCCCTCAATCTACACACAATCCTCCACAATGCCAAAGCCAAAAGTGTATTTATTACAAATCTTTGCAAATGAATTAAAAGTAAAAAACAGATATATAACATTTACACAAGTATTCAGATCCTTTGCTATGACCCACGTTACTGAGCTCAGGAGCATCCTGTTTCTATTGCTCATACCTGAGATGTTTCTCCGACTTGATTGGAGTCTTCCTTTGGTAAATTCCATGGTGAAAAGACTTCCCTCCTGCTCTCCAAGAGACACGGTGTCCTTCTTGTGAGCGAAGATCACGGCGGCGCTCCGTGTCTGAGGCAGAGCGAAGACGGGAATTACATCCCCGGTGTCCCTTCACACCTTTCTTCCACTTTGTTGTGTCTGTCTGCCGTTCCTTCGAGGCCTCTATTCTATTTCTCTCTCTACGACATTTTGTTCTCTTCCCTCATCTCTCATCCCGATTCTTCCCCCCTCTTAGTCACAGTATGTCTCCAGTATGTCAGTACAGTATGTCTCCCCTTTTGGCTTGTGCATTTCACTGTCCCCTTGGGGAGCCACTTTATTCAGCTTGGGTTACCGCCGTCCACTCCCTGTCTCCCTCTCGGGGTGGAGAAGGGAAACACAACATCATATGAACTCATCAGTCAGTTGCCTCACCTTGGGCAGCTTCTGACCCGTTGCCCTTCGCTAAATATCAATACGTTTTACACTTGATTGATTTGCCAATTATTCCTGTCACTGGCTTGGATCAAACTGAATTAGGCATTAAATGCTCAGGATTATTTATGATCAGAGCTTTTTACGATAGTAAACAGAAAAGTAACAAGTACGTTGTTGGAAATAAATCAATGTCTGAAAGATGTGTATGACAGGGAAACAAAGGGCAAAAAAAAGCCTAAAAACTTACTTTAACATTTTATTTTTAACTTCTTGCCTAAAGCCCCATGTATGATCAAATATTAATGACAAAATTGTTCTCCCTCATATTTGTTTGCAGCAAAATTTTAAAAGAAAATCTAAATTAAAAAAAAAAAAAAAAAAGAAAAGCTTCTAGGGTTCTTCTCAAACAAGCTTTTTACATCGAACGTTAAAATGAATAGTGACACCGGGCTTGTGTGGACCTAGTTTGATCCCGTTCAGTATGTCAGTCTGAAGAGACATGCAGCCGTGCTGAATGTAGGCATGCATTCTGCATGCAAGGTCCTGTTGTTGTGGTTTTTAAAAAAGGATCTTTAAATATAAAATAGGGAACAACAGGATATAGGACGGACAGGACTTAACCAAAGATAAAGATCAATCTCTACCAAGACAGACGTCGGTGTGAAAAGAAGGAAGCTTATCAGTGAAAGGCAGAAAGGAGGAAGTCTGGGCAGCAAACGTGATATAAAGACCATTCTCTTTTTCTCACTTACCTCCTGCTGGGGGCCCACGCAGCAAGACACAAACCACATGCTCTTTCAGCACCTTGTTGGATGTGCCGGCCTTTTTTTGAACCTTGTTGGTGCAGATCACATTTTTGGTGGATAAATTGAGGTCTGAAGAGAGCCTCAAAGACGATGTTGACTTCTAGCTACTGTGTAGGGTAACAGATGATAGATACAGGTGCTATAAATTTCTTTTTTCAGTCACTGATGTTTTTTGTTTTTTTTCAAATTCCACTGAAAATAAACAATCAAAATTTCAAGGCTGTGCTAATTTACCATTTCCAGCCCAAATAGCAGCTCTGTGTTCATTAAAACAAGCTCAGGTTCCACACTGAAAGTTAGAAGTATCAATAGGCCATAATAATAATAATAATAATAATAATAATAATAATAATAATAATAAATATTGTTAAAGAATTGTGAATGAAGTATGACTATAGAGCTCTTTCAATGTCCATAGAAACATCCCACTTTTCCACAATTATTTAGCCTCTATGTGGCACCTAAGAAGACATCTGATAAGATTAAGACACACAGAGACCATGGAGGATGCCAGGATGCCCATCTTCCGACATACACGGGCAGAGACGAAGGTTTTGGGAGCTGGAAATAACCACGGCTGATTACCGTGCCAAAAATGAGCTCATCCGGTTTTTCTTCCATTTACGGTTCCCAGAAAGCGGTGTCCACCTAAATCTGCCTCGGCTGTGAACAGTGAGCCTTGATTCTGCGTAAGTTGCTGCTGTGGCAGAGCAGCCGTCAGACAGCAGGGTCGAAGTGGCTGGCAAGTACAAGTACATAGGATTCAAAAACAAAAAATCATCATCATCTGGACCTCTGACTTTGAAGAGTGCTAAACATTAGCTGCATTATAGGTATCGTGCCTTTGTTTGTCCACTCGAGTTCTTAGAGACAACTATTAGATTTACTTTAAAATTATATTTTATTTATTCTGCAGGGTTTGAGGTTGGCATCTTGAGCAAGACACTTGACCCCTAATTGCTCCTGATGGCTGCATCCGTCGGTGTTTGAATAATTGTAAGTCACTTTGGATAAAAGCGTCTGCTAAATGTAATGTAAATGTAAATGTAAATGTAAATCTGGGCTCTACTGCTCGTGCACAGTAAACATAGTTGTTATGTTACAGCCTTAAAATACCTCTAAAAAGGGACTACATTCATTTTCCCCCTCAATCTACACACAATCCTCCACAATGCCAAAGCCAAAAGTGTATTTATTACAAATCTTTGCAAATGAATTAAAAGTAAAAAACAGATATATAACATTTACATAAGTATTCAGATCCTTTGCTATGACCCACGTTACTGAGCTCAGGAGCATCCTGTTTCTATTGCTCATACCTGAGATGTTTCTCCGACTTGATTGGAGTCTTCCTTTGGTAAATTTGGTTGATTGGACAGGCAAATGGCCGCTTATTAAGGTCTTACGGTTGACAGGGCATGTCAAAAGCAAAAAAACCAAGCCTCAAGGTCGAAAGGTTCGAGCGCAGACCTGCAAGACAGGATTGTGTCGAGGCACAGATCTGGGGAAGGATATCAAATGTCTGCAGGACTGCAGTGTCAAAGGTCCCCAAGGACACAGTGGCCTCCGTCATTCTTTAATGTAGAAGTTTTGAACCACCGACGCTCTTCCTAGATCTGGCCGCTCAGCCCAACTGAGTAATCGGGGACGGAGAACTCTGACAAAGATCCAGAGTTATTTTGTGGAGATGTGGGAGAACTTTCCAGAAGGACAACCCATCTGTGCAGCACCCCACCAACCAGGCCTTCACGGCAGAGCGGCCAGACGGAAGCCACTCCTCAGTAAAAGGAACATGACAGCCCGCTTGGAGTTTGCCAAAAGACACGTCAAGGACTCTCAGACCATGAGAAACAGGATTTTCTGGTCTGGTGAAAGTCTTTGGCCTGAATGCCAAACAGCACGTGTGGAGGAAATCAGGCACTGCTCATCACTTTGCCAGTACCGTCTCGACGGTGTAGCATGGTGGCGGGGACTGGGAGACTCGTCAGGATCGTTGGAAAAATGGACACGGCAGAGTATAGAGAGGCCCTTGATGAAAACCTGCTCTAGAGCACTCAGGACTGCCGACCGGGGGCGAAGGTTGACCTTCCAACAGGATAAAGACCCCTCGCACGCTGCCAAGAAAGCACAGGGGTGGTTGTGGGACAAGTCCGTGAATGTCCTTGGGTGGCCCAGTCAGAACCCGATTGAACATCTCCGTAAAGACCTGAAAATTCCCATGCACCGACACTCCCCATCCAACATGACAGAGCTTCAGCCGATCTGCCGGGAAGAATGATAGAAACACCCCTCAGTGCAGCTGTGCCAAGCTTGTAGCATAATTCCCAAGAAGACTCGAGGCTGTCAGCGCTACCAAAGGTGCTGCTAACAAAATACTGAGTAGAGATCTGAATACTTAAGTAAATGTGATATTTCTGATTTTTATTTCAAATTATTTTGCAAAAAATTCTAAAAACATGTTTTTGCTTTGTCATTGTTGAAAAAGTGAAAGGGTCTGAAAATGTTCCTAATGCAGTGTAGGGGGGATGAGCTCGAATCTTCCCGTTGGATAGAAGAGTAGAGCCCAACAGGCGGCTGAAGGGGAGGTGGCAGTGAGCAGATAAGGCAGAGCAGGAGGAACTGGCTGCTTAAACAGGAAGGCCCATAAGGGCATGGAAGCGTGTGGGGCCGTCGAGCTGTCTGACAGAACTAGCTCGGCAAGTTACGTCTCATTTGTTCGCGCGATATTCCTGTTAAAATGTCACTGGAAGGCGTGTTTTTATGGCGTGGGAAGACTGCAATTATGGACAGCCTGACATTTTCTACCGCTACTGTATTTAAAAAAAGGTAGTCCACATGAATCTTCTGTTACGGCCTCACCTCCCACGGGGTAAACCAATTGGAATTATTACTCCGGGGTGGGAGAGAGCGCAAGAATGGGAATGGAATACAATATAAATCATGCAATGTTAAAGCAACGTTGCGTCAGTGTTGCTCAGGCTCTGCTCACTGAGACTTAAATTAGCATTCAGTCCTCCATCTGATCCTTTTCGTAACACGCTCACTCAGTCAGGATTATGTATGTAGAAAGGACCCGGTTCCCGCTTTTCTGAGGTTCTTGGCTGATATCTCCGAGCCGCGTATCTTTCACCTCTTCCTTGCAGCAGGAAACCGCTTAGATCGCTCCATCCACCTCTTCCTCTCCACCCGTCCCTTGCAATCCCCACCGTCGCCTCCACAATGCACATTTAAGTATCTGGCCCGCCTGCCTCCCTTTTTCGCAGCTTTATCTTTCTCGAACGAGCTCAATTTTTGACCCCTCCCCTGACCCCAATATTTCCCAAAAGATAAATCACTTTAATTGTCGCCTCCATTTTGCCTCCTCCCCCACCGTATCCCTTTGTTCTCCATCTCTTACAGTCACTCTGGCTCCAGTGGGGGCGTTAAGGGAATTTCCCATGAGAAATCATCTAATCCGGAAATAAACAGAATGCTTAATGCTGGTCGAGCCCCCAGTCCGAAAGGAGGGCGTATAAAAGAAAGAAAAACAAAAATGCTGGAAATGAAAGAAATTAAATGACAACAAACAACGAGGCAGGAAGTAAAACGGTGACCTGCAGGAAGGGAGAAGAAGGAAAATTCAATCAAGGTAGAAGTAACGTTAATCCGACCTCAAGGGTGGTGGGACCCAACTCACACACACACACACACACACACATTTCTCCCTGTTCTTATCATCTCATCCTATTATAGCTGGAGATAAAGCAACACTTAACCTGCCGGGCGAGAAGGACCTGAATTATTCGATTGAATGGGAGGACAAACGAAACATTGTCGAATGGAGATAAAGACTTGAGCCATTTCAAAGATCGTCATATTTAAACAAAAGCTGAGTGAAAAAAGGAGTCTCCGTTTACACCACAGGTCTTGGTCCCTTGCTGATGTATGAGCTTTCTCATGCACCAATTGTCTCGGCTTTGGAGTCGTGGGCTAGGGCCGTGATGTTTGGAGACTCTTTCGAGGACACCCAACCGGTTGGAGAACTTTGAAATGACTTGTGGCTCGTGTCTGGCATCGGAGAACAGAACAACGTTTAGTTTTACATTACAGCAAAACAGCCTGACGATGGCCTGAACAGCTTTGAGGACATGTTTTAACTCAGGGTCGACATTGAGGACCATAAATGCATAGTAATTTCCACCTTAAATGACTACATAATACACCACTTGTCACTAACCAACCCATGTACATATTTATCACAATATCCTTTATTTTGTGACTAAACCTTATTTCTACTTGTGTAGTTAACATATAACGCATTGCCCATCTGCAACACCGCCGCCATGACTACCCCGGGTTTGCGTTCAATGTTCCGTTCATTCACTTCCATCGATTATGTTTCATCATTTCACAAGTTAGGACGGACAACCTGCTTCCATTTAAATAAATGTGTTTTCATCTAAGTTACAGCCACGCGTTAAAGTTGACAAAGTTCCTTCGCACAAACACTCACCGCCGCGGACTCCCTGAGAGGCGCGTGCCGGCATTGTCATTTATCACGACGTGATGACGTCACGCCCAGCGCAGTTTGGGCCGTACCACGTGAGAGGGTTTTCAGATTGTGGATTGTGTTCATTTTGCACTTCCGTTTTGGCAGTAAGTTCTCGTTACAGTATATATGAGTTAAGTTATACCCCACCATGTAATTATAAATGTATTTTTACTTGACTGATTTCTTTGAGTTATTATAGAGTTCACCCCTGTAGTGAGATTGGATGGACTGGAGAGATTTATTTTCTATTAAAACAGTTGTATGGGCATGCAATATTTTATTTCACTGTTGTTATTTTCTTTATCGCTACCAGGATTTTGTTAATTGTACTAAAAATAAATCATCACTGTGGGACTCCAACATGCTTCTTGCCTCCTTTTTTTTATCAATCTCGATCCCCACACACACACACACACACACACACACACACAAAATTGTTTCTTCTGTATAACCCAGCCTTTATGTGTGTCCGTCCCCCTTATTTAATTACAGATATTACATTGATATTGAGCTGTGATACTAGCTTTACTTTAGGGACCTCTGTTGGCGACACCCTGTTACAAGTATTCAAGCCACTGCACTGGCCATTCAAATCCTTTAACCACCCCCCAAATAAACCAATGCCAAAATCTCTATCTGGATTTGCCGCCTTTAATATCAATAGTAAAAACAGTCCAGGTTCTAATGTAGGTGTTAGGCAAAAATCAAAGCCTGAAGCAGGCCAATAAAACAAAACAATACAATCTGGAATAAAATATTTAGTGAACACAACCAAAAGAAAAGCCAAGAAAAAAAAAAAAAAAAAAATCTTATCATGTTCTATCTCTGGCTTCATTATAGAGGAATGCAGGAAAAAAAGAAGACTATTCAGCAACCAGAAATGAAGGTTTCGGGCCTGTACAACGGAAAGGAAACACATGAGGTTTGTCACTTTTTATAAACTCAGCATTCACAAAAGAAATAAATAAAATAAACAAGGACATGTTCTGACACTGAGTGAATGCACCAATATGATGCTGCAGGACGTTACAGTATTAACTCTATAGTGACACAGACACGCCTCACGGCTTCAAGGCTAAATCTATCATCGGCAATAATGACGGGAAGCTCTTCAGGTTAAAAATGGATGTCATCACCAGAAAGGGGATACTAAGTGAAACTAAAACAAACTCTGGCAGTGCCTGTGCAAATGTAGTCACAACAGAAAAAAAATAAAAGAAATACAGGAACTAACAAATACCATAGGGGGGTACGAGAACTCATCGTGAATTCTAAAATGAAGGCAAGAAAGGAGCATTACAAAGAAACACATTGAAAAAAGTCGACGGGTCACCAGCCCAACCGTGCTAGGCAGCCAGAGTATGTAGTCAGTACATTCAGTTCAAATCCACTTCCACGGATCAGTTTCCAAGCCCAGGGGTCATTGAGGGGAGAGGGAGGGAAGGAGGGGCAAAAAAAACAACAAAAAAAAAACATGACCAAACTTTCAAGTGACGCAGGTTTAAAGTGGACGGGCACTCCACTGAACGTTGTGTCCCAGGATCAACAGCGTGTTAAGAAGACAGGGTGGCTCCAGTGAGTCCGGACGAATAAAACTAACAAACCTTATTTGTTGTTCGGTTCAAAATAAGAGTGGGGGGGTCCACTTTTCCACAAGCAAACTGTCAATCCCATCGTACTGGGGGACAAGGTCAGAAGATGGCTGCCCCTCTCCGAGAGATGAGGGTCAAGAGAGGTCATTCGTGTCCAAGACAATCGCCGTTCCCTCTCTAGTCCGTCCCGCAGCAGAGGGACAGCTTCTCAGCCAGTTGGCGGCCGTGTTTATTTTGGCTGCTCTGAATCAACTTCTCGTAACAGCTCTGCGTCTCATCTGGGTTGCCAGGTTTGACGAAAACAAAACACGTTGACCTGGACAGTAAACTCCACTTCTCGCTCAGTGTCAGGTCATGTGGGCGTCTCTCGGTGAGCTGTTGGTAGCTTCTAAGTCAAGTACTGACCTGCTAGCTTTCAGTCAAAACAAACAAAACAAAACAGGTGACTAACTGCTCGTTGGGAAACAATAAAAGCCAGGGCGGCTCGGTGTAGGCAACGTCACATCTAGGCAACAGGGCGGTCCCCGTCGGTGGTCAGGTGAGGAGGCGGCGGTTAAGCGGGGTCAGTCGTTGAGGCGGTAGTCGCACAGTTCCTTGTAGATCCTTTTGCGGATGTGAGGCATGTCTTCCTGACTGAAGTGTAGGGGCTGCTTCCTGGACAGGCGGCGGCAGTACTGACACACACACACACACACACACACACACACACACACACACACACACACACACACACACACACACACACACACACACACACACACACACACACACACACACACACACACACACACACACACACACACACACACGTTGCAATGACATTTCACTGCATATATGTATGAACCTATGTACATGTATGTGACAAATAAACCTCCTGAATCTTGAATGACTGAACGTTGTGTAGTCAAGGGCGTGGCAAGCCCATGTCTCACCTCCAACACAAACACTCCGCAGTCGCTGTCGTTTTTCTGCTGAGGGATGCCCTGAGATGGAGAGACAACAACATCAGCGTCTGGGGGAGGAGAACCTGCTCTGCCCCAAACAAATACCACGGAAGACCTTTTCTAGAGTAAAAGCTGATTGAATGACTGATGGTTCAACATAGTTAGAGGATATAAAAAAAAAGAAGAAACGGGGTGGATCTCGGCCAAAAGGGGCTAAAAGTGTTGTTTCCCCGTTGGATAGAACACATTTAAACGAATTGAATCCAACCATGAGACCTGATATAATATTATGATGTTACACATTCTGGTGGCCATCCACCAGAATGTGTAACATCAGGGAGAGGCTGAGAGACTGGATGTAGGCTTGATTCAGTTGTGGCCGATGATTCACAGGGACTAAGGGGCCATGTTGCCTCCAATACAGAAGTGTTCGAAGACCACCGCATCAGTGTTCCTTTTGTATACAGGGTTCATTCTCAAGACTTCAAGATTTCCAAGTACATTTCAGTTTGATTTTATTAATTAAAATATAATACAATCTCAGTCTATTGTATATTCCTTATCAGTATATATATATATATATACATACATATATACCCACACACACACACACATGTATATATACAAAAATACACACACACACACACACACACACACACACACACACACACACACACACACACACACACACACACACACACACACACACACACACACACACACACACACACACACACACACACACACACACACCAAAAAGTTAGGGATATTCGGCTTTTGATTGAAATTTCAAGATGAACCTAAAGTGCACTATAACCAACCACCACTATAACATTAGAGGTGAACTTAATTTTACCTTCTTTAAACTTTTGAATGCAAATTTCCAACTGTTCAATGTTTCAGTACTTTTTGCACAACTTGCTGTTCTCCAACAAGGAGCTGAACAGCAAAATTCACAACAGGTGTTTGATCCATGAACCGACAAATACATTTCCTGGTTCAATTAGAATTGGTATTTAAACAGTCCTCTTCATCATGCCGTTCACATTTTGACATCATGAGACCAAGACGACACCTAACAATTGATCAACAGTACCTCGCCATTGTGAGGCTTCAAACAGGATGTTCTCAGAGGGAAGTGGCCACTGAGCTTGGAGTGTCACAGAGGGTCATGGGCAGGTTGCACAGAGATACAGAGACTGGAAGAGACACAGAAAGGCATAGAAGTGGACGTCCTTTGGCCACATCCCACACTGATGAGCGCTTCATTGTGAACAGCGCCCTGCGGAACCGGATGATGATGCCACTCAACTCCAGGCACATTTAAGGGAGGTGAGAGGCACCCAAGTGTCACGTCAGACCATTCCAAACCATTGACATCAGCGTGGTCTGCGTGCTAGACGACCTGCAAGGTTACCTGACCACACCACCAGGCACAGGCATCATCGTCTTGCACGGGCCAGGGAGCATTTATGCTGGACGAGGGACCAGTGGCCTCAGTGCTGTTCTCTGATGAAAGTCGATTCACTTTGAGCAGAAATGATGGCCGCCAACGATGTTGGAGACGTCAAGGAGAGCGCTATGCATCAGCCACTGTTGTCACCAGACGAGCCTTTGGTGGTGGTGGTGTTACAGTGTGGGCAGGTGTGTCTAGTCAATACAGAACTGCCCTACACTTTGTGAATGGTACAGTGACAAGCCCATACTACCTGAATAACATCATTCATCCAGTCATTGTGCCCCTGCATCAACAACACAGGCCTCATTTCATCTTCATGGACGACAATGCTCCAGTTCCTCGAGGTCGCATCATTAGGGAACGGCTGCTGGAGACTGGGGTACCTCAAATGGAGTGGCCTGCACTTTCTCCAGACCTGAATCCCATTGAAAACCTATGGGATCAGCTGAGTTGCCGTGTAGAGGCTCATAACTCTGTACCCCAGAACCTCAATGACCTGAGGGCCGCCCTTCAAGAAGAGTGGGGAGCCAGGCCTCAGCAGACAATAAGTCGACTTGTGAACAGCATGAGACGTCCTTGTCAAGCTATAATTGATGCTCAAGGGCACAGGACAAGTTATTGAGACATTGACATTTTTTGTTGTGGTATAGCCACCGCTGTTGTTGGCTTTTGTGTCAATAAATTGTTTGAGATGAGGAAATCACCATTGCATGCTTCTACTTAAATGCCCTACTTTCATGATATAATATCACTGTAGCGTGAACTTTTTACATTTTCCATTAATTTCACCTGAAAGCCAAATATCCCTAACTTTTTGTGAGTAGTGTATACACACACACACACACACACACACACACACACACACACACACACACACACACACACACACACACACACACACACACACACAGACACACACACACACACACACTTCCCTGGCATAATCTATGTTGTAAAATCGATTTTGGAAAAGTTTTATCACATTACGATTTCAATAACAAATCCAGGGGGAATATGACAGGTTTTCAATGATTTTTTTTTTTTCTCAAGAACTTTTGCAAGCACAAATATGGGCCGCCCAGGCCCATCTTTATCAAACATCCAACAATCCCTCCTGGGAATCGCTGGGGGAGTAAAAGATATTCTTACCTCGGAGCAGGACACAAAAGGTAGTTATGAAGCTTCCTCCTATCACCTCCAGCGAGGAGGAGAACTGAATGACGATAACTTTTTTTATGGCTGAGCCACAAAATGGTAATATTGTAGTCCTTTTTATTGTCTTTTTCTAGTCTCTTTTAGAAGGGTCTTGTCCTTGTCTCTGAGCACAGATCTTAATATGCCAGTGACATTAGTCTTTACCTTGATGATGAGCATCTTCCAGCCCTTCTGGTAGTTTGTCAGCTTCTTCTCTCTGGCTTCAGACTGCAGGTACTTCATGATGTTCTGATGGATGGGAACACGAACACACACACACACACACACACACACACACACACACACACACACACACACACACACACACACACACACACACACACACACACACACACACACACACACACACACACACACACACACACACACACAGCTAGGATGTTTGTCACGGTGAATGAAGCACGGCGGATGAAACCGTGTCGGGTTCTTCAGAGAAAATTATCAATCGAATCAAATTATCAAAACTATTCAGAATGGCTTTTAAATCTCACGTGGACTGTTTTTCGGCACTCACGTCGATGGTGTGTTTAAACACAATGCCCTGGCTGTCATAGTAGCAGATGGTTTTCGTCACTGTGTGAACTGTGATGAGCGACCAGTGGATCTCCAGGTGGATCGGCACCAAAAGCAGCCATTTGGAGAACACGTCCACCTGAAAGCCGTCTATATATTAAATAAACGTAACGACACAAATACTAAACTGTCCCCTCCCCCGATCAGGCAAATATAATGAAAGCATCCAGAAGTATGGACAACAACATGTACGAAATCTCTCTGCCCATCCTTACTTTCTTGGTCCATCGCTTCACTCCTTCATAACCTTTGGCCACCAGCTGCTTGTGAAAGAAACTGTTGAAAAAATGGACCTGGGAGAAGGGAGAGGGAAGTGAAAACACATTAAAAACAACTATAATGGTTGAATGCTTTGAGCACTACAACGGGAAAATGGTTTGAGAATGTCACCATATATAGAGTTTATTGAGCAGTATCTTGAAACCCATCTATTAGGATTAATCAGACTCGCGTGGCGAGCCGTCCGAGCTGTTTTTCTGAATCATTTTGGATTGGAGGGAAACGGTGTGGGGTTTTTAACGTACCTACACACTCCTACTTTCCCTGCCACTCACCTTGTGCTGTGTAGCCTCCATGATGACCTCTCCATACATGTTGATGATCTAAAGAGCACACAACAGGTATTGTGATTGATCGATCTTTTTTTTTAAATACCCCAAATGACAATGACGAAAATTACAATATACAGTGGTACCTTGAGTTACGAGTGCACTAACATACAAGTTTTCCGAGTTACGAGCCGTCGTTCCGTCGATCTTTTGTATTGATTTGCGAGCAAAAATTTGAGTTACGAGGAGTGAGCTTCAGGTACGCCGCCGCTGGTGGGCGTGGCGAGCGAATGTGGCCAGCATCCTGTGTCTCACTCATGTGGTTACCTGAGCGTGGAAGCATCTCTTTTGTGTTTTGTGCTCGCGATTTGTGCTTTTGGTGCAGTTATTTTGCCAATTTTTTTTTTCAAACCATGGGTCCGAAAAAAGTAAGTGCTGAGAAGAAGAAGCAGATGATGTCCATTGACTTAAAGCGCAAAATAATAGAAAAACATGAGCGAGGTGTGCGTGTGATGGAATTGGCGAGGCAGTACGAGCGTAGTACTTCTACCATATGTACCATACTGAAGCAGAAGGAGACAATAAAGAGTATTACGCCAGCCAAGGGCGTTAAAATAATGTCTAAGCTGCGGACCACTGTCCATGAAAAGATGGAGAATCTGCTGTTGGTGTGGTTGATGGAGAAGCAGCTCGCAGGAGATAGCGTGATGGAGGGTATCATCTGCGAGAAGGCAAAAATGATCTACACATTCTCTTTTATTGTGTTTTATAATGTTTTTATACAATATTTGTTATTTATAAATACATTTTTCTTATTTTAAAACACGTAACAAAAACAATTGGGGTGGTTTTTTGGGGGCTGGAATGGATTAATGGCATTTCAATTAATTTCAATAGGGAAAATTGATTTGCTATACGAGCAGATTGAATTACGAGCTCTGTCACGGAACAAATTAAACTCGTAAGTGAAAGTACCACCGGATGAACAACTTTGAAAATATACAATAGACAACAGTTAACTGTACGCAATAAAAAATATGCCAATATAGACTATATCCAAAGATGAACAACAAATTTATCCTAGGAAAATAACAGAGAAACAATAAAAGAAAATGACCCGGAAAATAAGGGGAAAATCGGTCATATACAACAATTAATTAAATAAACCTGACTGCGAAACCAAAAAGATAAAGCTAAAAATAAAAAGGTAAAGTACAATAAACCTAATGATAAGCATTAAATATAATTCAAAGAATGGGACAAAAAAATAAAAAAGAAATAAAAGAAATATAAACAGAATGGCAATAAGCCGCAAAAATTAGACCGTAAACAGTGAACCTATACCTCTGTATCAACAGATCATTCTTTTTTTATTATAATAACAATAATATTGTCATTAACCGCAAAGCCAACGATCCCTCCCTCCTCTGAGCTTTCCGTACCTGGTCATTGAGCCAGTTCTGCTCCTCCAGCGTGCCCAGGTCCTCCAGGCTCAGCGTGTGCTTGTTGCACGTCAACATGAAGCCCGCCACGGGCACCGAGGCCAGGCCCGCCCGGTACCGCCGCACCTCGCCAGGAATGTCCAGCCGCCTAGAAGTGGGAAGAGACGAGGAAGTCACTCAAGACCTGGAGGTGTGTTCTGAAGGACAGATTATTTTGTGGATGTAATGTAGACATTATTGGGATTTTTCAGCCGGGTTGGGTGTATGGTTAAAAAAAAAAAAAAAAAAAGGGCCTATTCTTGGAACTAGTTTCTTTTCTCTTGGCCTATAAAAA
Organism: Zeus faber; assembly: GCF_960531495.2. Taxonomy (NCBI): domain Eukaryota; kingdom Metazoa; phylum Chordata; class Actinopteri; order Zeiformes; family Zeidae; genus Zeus; species Zeus faber. Next base: position 59,493,279 of record NC_137193.1, on the reverse strand, counting down.
GGACAGATCCATTATGAATTATAGCCAGAGGATCTAAACCCAGCATGGTGCTTTCCACTGAACCAGAAAAAAATACATTGAGACTAAGACTAAAACATAAAGTTACTGCTTTAGCCGTGCTTTAACACATGGAACCTGAAATTTGGCTTTGTGAGTTATATTTTGATATGTTTGAAAGGAACATCAACCAATTAAACCTTTCTGTTACATTGAACTCCTTGTCATTGGTCTGTCTCTGTGTGTGTGTGTGTGTGTGTGTGTGTGTGTGTGTGTGTGTGTGTGTGTGTGTGTGTGTGTGTGTGTGTGTGTGTGTGTGTGTGTGTGTGTGTGTGTGTGTGTGTGTGTGTGTGCGCGCTGGCCTGGGGCTGAGGTCCAGATCGCAGTTCTTCTTCAGGTGTTCCAGGACATCGGCCTCACTGAGTGGAATGAAACTGCCGTACTTCATGTAGAAACTCTCTAAGAACTCTGGCACGGTGGAGGTAAGAAATGGAGTAAGAGAGGCACTGGTAACTAGGAATCCTAGGCTGTGCTTTTCAAAAACGGTAAATATAAACATCACACAGAAGAAACCCATTGCTAAAATGTAAACAATGAACTAAAATGTACATTACGACTGAAACCTACAGTATTCATTTTCTACCAAGGGCCACTAAAGCACTTCTTTTCATTTTGCATTCCGCCACTAGCCCTAATAAGAATCCTGTATTATTTTGTCTTTTAATCAGGCTGATACAGTATCTTACCTTATACCACCTTACTACCTGACATGTTCGGGCTGAATGATAACTCAATATAATGTTGATAATGTGATATGAGACTAGATCTTGTGATATACTGTAGTTAAATGTTGAACTTAGACTGTTGTAGCTGTTCTGATTTCTGATCTAATTGTTCTGATCTGATCTAATTGTTTCTCAAATATTTACTGTGGGAAAATATTGCATGAAAGCACCAATATCCATCCCGAAAAAAATATAATCAGTACTAGCCAAAAAATAGTGATATTGGATTTTATCAGTATCGCTTGGGCTATCATAAGGCAATTTAAAAAAAACTTAAGTGAGCATTCTCTCTCTCTCACGCTCACTCACACTTTTTGTCAAGACACAAAAAGGAAATATATTGACAAACAGCCCGTGTTGAATGCAAAAATATATATTTTTAACAATAACATTAACATATGCTTATGTAAAGATAAGGATATGTATATTATATTATTACTTAGTGTTGGTATAGGATAAAAGAAACATGTTACCTGTTTATTTCTTTGTTGAAATAGAAGATGAGCACATTGATTGAGCAACAAATAAGCCTTCTCGTAATCTTACCGTGGACGATCTCAGTTTGCAGCTCCAGTGTGTCCTTCTCCACCGGCCGGCCCGACACCAGTCCACGCGCCTCTACCGAAAGCTTCCCGCTGACAATCTCCTCCTCCTCCTTCTGCTCACCTTCCACTTCCCCCACCCAGGTTCCGTCCAGACAGTACAGCCGGTGGTCCCTCAGCGCCCAGTAGTGCTCTGCCAATTCCACCGCGATGGAGCCCTGGGATGGAGGGGATAAGATTCCCAGTTCCATGGGGGTGGACCCGTGGATCCCATCCGCCACTAGTGCGCTGGGGTCTCCGTTGGACGCAGGGGGCGGTCCCCTCGTGGCTTCGTGTGGCTGGTCCACCTGCATGGCCGAGTCTGGCTCTGGCGGACTTCCCGGCCTAGAGGCAGGACCCGCGGTGGCTCCTGAATCAACTAAACCGTTTCCTCTGCGCTCCGGGTCGCTTGTACCGGGGTCGACCCTGACCGCATCCTCTCCCAAAGTCCCAGTTCCGGAGAGAAGTACATCATTCCCATTTCTAGAGTCGCTGCTGTTCCCAGTCTCCACCTCCCTATCATCCATATTAACTTCTTCTTCAGAGTTGTCACCCAGCAACAACAACGGTTTGCCCTCCGTTTTCATAGCAACTACTCTTTTTTTTGGTCCAACCACACCATCACCCATTACCGCCGCCCCGCCACTTCCCTGATTCAAATCAAGTGAATTCTCCATCTTTGAGCCAACAGCGGCCCTGAAGACTTTCCTTGCATGTGCCCCTCTACCCCTTGCTCGCCCCCTTTTCTGACCTCTCCCTACTACACATACACTGTGGCCATCCAGCACCTCCTCCACCGTCGTTTGAGGGCCTTTCCTCTCTACTGTGACCTGGCTCCTTATTGGTCCATCTTTCAGAGAGCCGGGGCCTGGCGGGTCAAAAGAGGTCTCTGGTTGAATCTCAGTGTTTTTGACTGTCTCCACTGCCGTCTCCACTGCCGTCTCCACTGCCATCTCCTCCTCCTCATCGTCCTCCTCCTCATCGTCCTCCTCCTCCTCCTCCTCCTCCTCCTCCTCCTCATCTTCTGTCACTTCGAAGGACATAATCCTCGTCAGCTCTCCATCCACAAACCTTTTGGGAGTCTCCCTGATGCCCTGCCACCTCCCCCGTCCACTACCCCTGCCTCGTCCTCTCCCTCTGCCTCCCCTGCCCGGGGTTTTAACCAGTGACGTAGCAACATTATGCCCTTTGCCGTTGGGGCCACAGCAGTCACAGGCCTTCGGGGTCCGCTTCCTGCCTGAGGAGCGCCCGTTAACGGTGACCCGCGACTGGGAGTTTGGGATTTGTGGGGAAGACTGGAGCGAAGCCGATTCTGCTGGGTTTTCAAAGGCCGCGGGTCCCACCTGTTGAGTCGGTGGAGGAGACTGGACAGGGGGGAGCTTGGTGGGGGGCGTTGTTGGGCCTTCTTCCGTAGACGCTGGGAGAGCTTGTACTGCGGGAGGCGCTGCTTGCAGTGGAGGTCCCTGAGCAGAAGCTGACAGATGGGGTGAAGCCGAAGGTGAACTGGGCATTGGAGGGGCAGAGCCGCTGTGAACCATGACTCTCTGCGCTGGTTCCCCTACCCATCCCCAGAACACCTCCAATCTGCTCCTGTTGTTATCCGGCGATGGTGTGCTGCAGCTCCGCCACGGCTCCTCTGAGGCAGCTTGTTCTTCTTGCAGTTCCAGGTATCTCTACTGCAGCACAGCGTGGTTTCTCATCTCTGATAAGGGAAATCTGTGCTACAGAGCTATGCAAATAGCAGGTGGATATTACAACACCACAGGCACCGAGTGTTTCTCACTGTCTGTTGGCCTCTGTCCCAGATAATAATTCCATGGCCTGATAATCAATGCAAGAGAGAAAACAACAAAGAATTGGAAGGGATGGGGAAAAGGGAAGAAAATGTAAATATGCCACTAGCTTTAGGGTTAGCAACATTAGTAAACTCTAGTCATCTAACACCTAGACAGCAAATAACTTTTTTCCCCCCAACCTGTGGTGTCAGCAGCCAGGGCACACAAAATATTGTATTTGTGTGCCATTGTCCAAGACAGGTTTTTAATCCAAATCCGATTCCGCAACACCAATCTTTAATAACCACTAAAAAAAAACACCTGTAATAACTCCGTCGGTTTGATGACGACAGCAACTAACTTCAAATGTTTGCCATTAATGAAGAAAAAATCAAAGCGACCTCATTTGGGTTTTGGATAAAGCCCCCATAGCGAACTATGACTTACTGAGCAGGTTAATCAAATGTGACGATGGTTGAAAGCCAACGATTCATCGTATTTAGTGAAAATCAAGTTCCGTCGTATTGTTGTAGTCCCCGCTCTAGTGACACGATCACAACAATCGAACAAAAAGCAGGAACTAGACGCGAATCTTTAGCTGAGAATGAAATCGCCCGAAAGCAAATACGCCATTTAACGCTGTTTATTAACTATGGAACTCGTTGATGGCAAACTGCCCGTTACCTTCCGCGTAACAGTCGGTTGTTTCATCTGCTTCACGATTTGAAGAAACAATCCGACTCGGCGGCGCGCGTTGATGACGTCACACCGTCGCTACGCGGCCCTGGCCTCGTTGTCACGTGCCGCGTCTCGCTCCCTTCCGCCCCTCCAGCCAATGGCAACGTCCCGTTTGAATGGAACTACAACCTTGTAAAAAATACATCTCACAAACATTTTGCTTCATTTTCTAAATATGTTTTTCTTTAACTTATATACCAGATGTTTTTAGTTATTTTTACATTTCTTGTACATTACACTACATTTCATTTAGCAGACGCTTTTATCCAAAGCGACTTACAATTCTTATGATAGAATTTTTATTACACATATGTAAATTTGTAAAAAAAAAAACAACAACAACATTTTCTTAACCTTTTTAAGAAACTTCTTTGATACAATATATTTTGAATTTTACTCACAAAAAGGCTATGAAACGGATTCACATTCGTAAATGATGTAAGATATTTTGGTAATATTGTAGCCTAGCTCTTATATTTGTGTATTTTTACATGTTCTGCTTCAAATGTAATAATAATAATCATAGTAATATTATGATTATTATTACGACAACTACTTATATTATTATTATTATTATTATTATTATTATTATTATTATTATTATTATTATTATTATTATTATTATTATTATTATTAACCTTTATTATATAACCTCAGCCCTCCTTAACCTCAGCCTGAGTCAGGAGAAGGCTCCAGTGCTGTGGAAAACATCCTGCCTTGTATCTAAGAAGCCTAAGAAGTCCTCTCCATCTGACCTCAATGACTACAGACTGGTTGCCTTAGCATCACACATCATGAAAGTCCTGGAGAGACTGATATTGGCCCGTCTTACAACCCAGGTGAACGGCTCTCTGGACCCACTGCGGTTTGCCTACCGCCCCAAGGTTGGAGTCGAAGACGCCACCACCTGCCTGCTTCGGCGAGCCCACTCTCACCAGAACAAAGCAGGCAGCACCTTGAGGATCATGTTTTTTGATTTCTCCAGTGCTTTCGACATGATCCAGAAGAAGAAGAAGAACAACAACAACAATCTTTAATCATCACACCACACGCACGCACATGCTTTGGATGGTGGCCAGTGAAATGAGGCCTCTGCGTTTAGGTGAGGGAACTGGTGGACCGCTTTGTGACACGGTGTGGAAACAACCACCTCCCCTTGAATGCGACCAAGACGAAAAAGATGGTTGTGGATTTTAGGAGGACCAGGAGTAAGCCGAACACGATTTCCATCCTGGGAGAAGAGGTGGACGTAGTTGAGGGTACCAGGTACCTGGGCGTTCATCTGGACGGCAGACTGGACTGGAAATGCAACACTGAAGGAAGGGACAGAGCAGACTCTACTTCTTGAGGAAGCTCAGGTCCTTCAATGTGGGCAGCAAGATGTTGCACATCTTCTACCAGTCTGTTGTGGCTCATGCAATTTTTCTTTGCAGTCATCTGTCGGGGCAGCAGCATTAGAGCCAGCTCCTCCAAGAAACTGAACAAACTGATAAGGAAGGCTGTCTCTGTGCTGGGGGCTGCTCTGGAGCCCCTACAGCTGGTTGTCTAGAGAAGGAGGGTGCACAAGCTGCTCAGCATAATGGACAACACTGCACACCCCCCCCTACACAACCTACTGGTCAGACAGCAGAGTGTCTTCAGCCAGAGGCTTCTTCAGCTCCGCTGCAACAAGGACCGTTACAGGAGGTCATTCCTGCCACCGCAATAGCCACCTAAAGTGACTCCCCTCTGTGCCAGGGGAGGAAACTCCTCCTCTTAATGGCAATGCACAAGGCACATTTCATTACACATTTAACTTCAACTTTTAAGCTTTACCTTTCACAAAGTTAAATTCTATTTAATTATATTTATTTTAATAAGGTACAGTAGATGTTTTATATGTATATGTATATACACATATGCATATGTGTGTGTATGTGTATATATGTATATATATATGTGTGTGTGTGTGTGTGTTTGAATATATATATATATATATATATATATATATATACATAGTAATTGATTAAAAAACAACGTGTGTTTTTGTATATTTTGTGTGTATGTCCCTGCTGCTGCAACACAGATATTTTCCTTTAGAGAGTAATAAATTATCTTTATCTTTATTATAATAATAATAATAATAATAATAATAATAATAATAATAATAATAATAATAATAATAACAATAATTATGTTATCATGTCATCTCCATCTTCTCTATTCAGGCAGTGTTTCTCTCACATACTCTATGCACTCACTCACTGACACCACATGCTTGGAATTGTATGACTCTTTAATGAAATAATTAAAAAAAAACAATAAATATAACTAACAATAGAAAGTAACAAGGATAAAAAAAAATACAAAACTAAATGAATAGGTAATCAGGACTACTTTAAGGTTACATCAACACAATAAAAAATTATTAACATGATAATCATAATGATTCAAGATTCTACATTTTGTACATTTTTAAGTGTATAAAGTATTTGAATGACTTGCTATCGACAGTAACCCCTGAAAAGTAGATTCATCTGTTGGTTTATACACTGCAAATGCATGTAACACTTGTTTATACAAATGCGTGTGATTGTTTTGGAAAATAAAATAAAATACATTTGAAAAGTTTAAGCTTTAATGCCAAAAATCAAGCAGGATGTTCTTTTTTCCTCTAACACAACTGCATACATAAAGGCAATGCTATATTCTCAATTTGCATGATCAAAAACAACAGACTCTACTAACAAAAAGTCATGTTTCATTGATGGAGTCAGACTTAACACTGAAAATGTACAGATTCAGCCTTATGACTGACAAAGTTTCACTTTTTACACACTGTCGCACCACCGTGTGGAACAACTGGAAATATTATGGAAATATCAACAACAACACTTAGCAGAATTTCCAAAGCGTGAAGCTCAGTTACGTTACGAGCACCTGGTATCACCTGGCCCCAAATGCTGATATGACGCGGGTACACTTTACTATAGACAGTCTGGGCAAACAAGGATCCTGGGCAGTCATTTAGGGTCATTAAAAAAAAGATCTATCCATCTATCTATCTATCTATCTATCTATCTATCTATCTATCTATCTTTCTATCTATCTATCTATCTATCTATCTATCTATCTATCTATCTATCTATCTATCTATCTATCTATCTATCTATCTATCTATCTATCTATCTATCTATCTATCTATCTATCTATCTGTCTATCTATCTATCTATCTATCTATCTGTCTATCTGTCTATCTATCTATCTGTCTATCTGTCTATCTGTCTATCTATCTATCTGTCTATCTATCTATCTGTCTGTCTATCGGTCTGTCTGTCTGTCTGTCTGTCTAGAATTGTAGCATCACTTTGCAACTTCCTTCACATTTTGGGAGAACTAAAATAACCAATCTTCACCTCATCTTCAACTTAAAAAACCCCAATATAAACAGCAATAATGCATTGTTCTCCTTGTTGTACTTTTACACCTTTGGTCGAGCTTTGGTCACTGTAAAACGTGGACTGTGCTAAAACACACATGAAGGTCTGCGTCAGCATGGGGGGGGGGGCAAACCTCGACTCAGACGGTGGCCAAATAAAAATCGTGGGGAAGGTGAGGACATTGATGAAGACTTCTAGGGTGGAGCGGGCGATGGCTGATGTTGGGATGGAGCCTGCAGGACCAAGACAAGAGACGATAATTGCACCGATGGGGGATGAAAGCCTTAGTGTGTGTGTGTGCGTGTGTGTGTGTGTGTGTGCGTGCGTGCGTGCGTGTCTGGGATGCAGAAATACCTATAGGAGAGTTGTGTTGATGGCCGGAGTGTGTATGGTCTTGGAGATGGAGGCGCTGTTGCTGCCTTCTGCTGTCAGAACCTGGAGCTGCAGCTGGTATGTGCTGTCAGCCTGGAGGTCACACACCGTCACACTGCGCTGGGCCTGGATGGGGAAATCAACTTTATTTCTAAGAACGCAACATCACCGGTCCAATGTATGTATATGTATGTATAACAAAATAAACTCCTCAATTGATCTCTCTCTCTGTCTCTCTCTCTCTCGCTCTCTCACCGGAGCCACTATTTGTGTCTGGGAGATGAGCGTGTCCTCCTGCCCCTCCGTCGCCATGGCAACGCCCTGGGGCGTCGGCAGCCTCGTCCAGGTGAACTGGAAGCTCTCGACGGATGGCTGGCCCGGCGCATCCTGGGAAAGCCTCCAGCGGAACGTGGCGCGCAGGGAGCCGTTGAGCTGCTGGAAGTCTGCGGTGAGCCGCTCCGGACGCAGTACCACCTTTCGGCTCTGCAGGGGGCGCTCTGACACAAGGCAGAGGATGGTGGAGTAAGTAAGGGAGGAAAGTTGATTTAAAACAGCGCTTTTTAATCCGGGGTTATAAAGTGATCATCGAGGAAACTAATATCAGTTTTCATGTCAATAAGGGGAAGTTCATGGAAGAAATAAAGAACATAATAACAAATATCCGTCATTTCCGCCCCAGGGGTTTATAAAGTGTTATCTAATCTTATAGAATAAAAAAAAAAAACGAAAATACAAAAAAGAAAAAAAATTAAAAGACATGACATGCCACAGAAAATGTAAGATAACAGTTAAAAGGCCATTGTGAAGAGGAGGGTTAACAATGTTCACAATGGACAAAGCAAACAGAAATTTGGGCGGTTCCACGGTCTGGTTTTAAACCGTGAATGTGGCCAAAACACTCATTTCAAATGAGTGTGTGAAAACGGAGTCTAACCAATGTTCATTTCAAACTGAATAAAAATAAATTCACTCATTCCTTCATTGACAACAGACACGCTTGCCTTTCTCCAAAATAAGTCAGATATGACTCCTGATGCCGAAAGGTTCCATAACATTTACATTTTGAGAAAAGAAAACATGTCCTGGGGTTTTAGGGAGGAGGACTGATGAGAGTTTTTCTAGTCCAGCGCGGAACTACACCATGTGTGTCTGAGAGCGCTTTTTGGCAAAAAAAACAGTACGCCTTCTTTTGTTTGATATACATTTGTCATTCAATCCCACACATTTCCATATGCATGAGGGTTTTGTGTGTGTGTGTGTGTGTGTGTGTGTGTGTGTGTGTGTGTGTGTGTGTGTGTGTGTGCGTGCATGTGTATATGTGTGTACATGCAGCACTTCTCACCCTCAGCGCCGCAGGGCACGGCGTGGCCTCCTCTGACCTTGACGGAGGAACAAGCTGGGGTTGTAACCCAGGCGACCGCCTCCGACCCCGGGACATCCTCCGTTGTCACGGCGATGCGGTACCTACAGGAGAACAGCAGCCCTGTGATGGTGTAATGGGTGCCCTGGACATAGGGAGAGGAATAGAGAGAGAGGGAGAGAGAGAGAGACCGAGACAAAGAGAGAGAGAGAGAGAGACTTTAGACTTTTAAGGTTCCTTTATTTTCAGTAAGTCATGTCACAGCAGCAGAAACTTGATTACAAAGGAACCAAAGAAACAACAAAATTAGAGACAAACCACATGAAAATCACAGGTCAGTAAGAGTATAGACATTTCTCTTCAGAGACAACTTGGTACGCAGGGATCTGTTGGTGTCTTCACCAGGTTTAAGACAGAGCGAGAGAGAGAGATGAATGAAGTGATTAATGTGGACTCTAGACTGTTGGCTGCGAATTGTTCCTCAGGGATGACCAGGATCGATAAAACAATCGATGAAATATTTAAATCACAAAGAGATTTGTTAATTAGATGTTTGAGCAGTCGATGGGTGATTTTGAACGGCGCTTATCTTCTCATGCAGCTCGCACACTGTAGATTAGCAGTTAGTATCTGATTAATCTGAAGAAATGTGGGTTTTTCATCATCACCACTACCCCATGTTTCATCAAATGACCTGTATTCATTTCTTATGGGAATTCCTGTGGAAAGTATTGAATCCAGGTTAATCCATGTCAGTATTAAACATCTCATGAATTTTATCAAATAGATTAAAAAAAAAAACATATATATATATATATATATAGTATAGTATAGTATAGTATATATGTACGTATGTATAATATATTGTAAATTTCCCCATTGTGGGACTAATAAAGGTTTATCTTATCTTAGCTTAAAAAAAAAAATATATATACATAGATATATATATTTTTTTCTCTTCCCCCTTTATTTAAAATTATTTTAATTTCCATTGAAATGTTTTTCCTTCCAATCAATTGATTTTAGATTAGCATGAGTCTGTTACCATGAGTCTTTTACCATGAGTCTGTTAATGCTGAGAGGTGTTATTGATAATGTTTAATAGTGATCATGACAAAAGTTAACAGTGAACTCACCATTTGTCTTTCACGCACAATTTCAAATTCAGTGCAGGAGTACGGCAAACACATCACAACCCTCATTAACCCTCACGTGACTTCAAATAATCCTTCATATAAAAGGAAAAAACGCTGTCAATTCCGACTTTCGGGTCATTTGAACGCACGTTGTGGAAACGTGTGCTCTGACAAGAAGATGCATGTGAAGGTCACAGCGGTGAAAGAAATCGGCAAACAGGCGGCCAGACACAGGGAAAACAGACAGAGAACAGAGAACTTCACGGTCAGGTGCACACACACACACGCACGCACGCATGCACACACACACACACACACACACACCTGTATAGTGGTTGTCATCTCTATGCTGGTGAAGTTATTACCGCAGGCGTGCGGACGCCAGTGCAAGGTGTATGGGGCGGGGCGTCGCTGTCGACCTGGAACAGAACATCAGATGATCACACACAAAACAAAAATATACAATGAAAAACAAATCCATATACTCTCTTTCTCTTTTGAATCCCCTCCATTTTAGATTGCTGGATCCAGCCTTCAACCTTCAATGTCCCCCATGTACCGACACATGCAAATGGACACCAGGGTTCATTCTGGCATAACAAAATGAAATTCAAGGACTTCGAAGTAACTTTTTTTTTTTCATTGTCTATTATTTACATTTGTGTATTAATTATATATATCTATATATATCTATTTTTAATGTCATTGTCATCTTATATTATAAGTGTCTAATTTCAACCATGCTGGGTTGAATTAACATTTCCCTGGCATCAACTATGTTGTAAAAATTATTCTGGAAAATGTTTTATTGCGCTCCAATTTGAATTATAAAACCAGAGGGAATATTACAGGTTTTCAATGATTGCATTTTTTCAAGGACTTTTAAAGCACTTCAGCAAAAAAGGGGCTATTTTTTAGGTATTCTGCACGCACGCTCGACACACACATACACACACACACATGCGCGCGCGCACATCACATCTGCTGCTGGTTATTTTGGCCTTCCCGATGCTATTAAACATCACTCTGCGTCTCAGCCAGATAACAGCCAGTCAGCACCTACTACTCATTCCTAGTGTTAGCCAATCAGAGGTCATCTTTGAGTTTCGAGCGCCACTCTCCCAGAATGCTGACCAAACATTCTGAAGCAAAATCTTTTTTGCTTCTTATATATAATATATGTCTGTCTTTCTGTCTGGGGCATTGGTAAAAACAAGAAAATATAAGTGAAAACTATTATACATAAAAATATTAATGATGGTAATTGTATTCGTAAATTGTATGCACATTCATCACTCTTAAAAGTAGTAAAGTGCTCAAACTTGTGCAAAATACAGTCGCGTGTGTGTTATGTTTGAGATATGTGCTATTCATGGTTGCGTGGATGAATTGTCGCTGTGGCAACGGACCTTGGCGCAGCCACTTCCAAAACACCTTGACCTGCAGCTGGTTGTCGTTGAAGTGGGGCGCGGCCGCCTCAAGGCGCAGGTCACCTGGCGTCTCGGGCTTGGCGGGATTGGGGTGAGGCAGCAACGGAACGGGAAGGTCGGAGGAGGAGGAGGAGGAGGAGGAGGAGGAGAGGGGGAGCTCATTGGAGAAGTCTGTAGAAGTGTCTGGTGGAGAAGAGTTGGGGAGCACTGGGGGGGAAAGTGAGTGAAGGGGTGAGAGGGAGGGATGGAAACAACATGAAGCAAGCAGAGAGGCTGCACTATGTGAAACACATCAGTGGTATAAGAAGTACACAGATCTTTTATTTTAGTCAAAGTACAAATTTGGACACAAATTGACATTTCTACTTAAGTAAAATAAGTAAAATTATATAACTTAAGTACAATGATATAAGTAGTTTTTCTTATATGTGCCTAATGTATTAACATTAAAAATACATGTTATATCCAGTGCCTTGATATAATATGGCATAAAATGCCATATTAGGTACCTTTTTTCCAGCAGACCATGCATATCCTGATTACAATTTATAATAAAACAGTATAGTTGGTGTCATAGTCATTTACAAATATACACAAACATTAAAATAAATCCAGATTTTTTGAAAACCTAAAGTAATGTAACTGTGTTAAAAATGTAGTAGAGTAAAAAGTATAGGTAAAATACAGTAAGAGATAAGTCTCCTAAACTGAACATAACATACTAAATACACACAATATACAAATCTCACAAACAATGGAATGGACACGGCAGTTGTACGCTAACATCCTCGTTACCGTATTGCTTTGTGCGCTCCAACAGTATTAGAAGGCCTCATCTGGTTCAAATGAACCTAATTCTTCTGGGAGCTTTGGGAAGCACCGCGCAAAAACATGGACTGAGGCACTAACAAATCAAGCAATAAGTTATGGAGAGTAAATGATTAAATGTTACGACCGGTGGTTTGCATTTCCAGTCAAAATTATTTTTTGATTTTAAACGGTATGAAGCTATAAATATCCGCAAACCTATCTGCGGTATGTTCCACACAAAGTCGTTGGTATGCGGTTCCATAACACCGCCGCAGCTGGGCCGACCACCGTGTCAACCATAAAAACCTTCCAAAAGGTTACCTGGATCTCCATAAACACTGCCACTTTACAGTGCATAAGTGTGTTTTCCTATAACGTGTGTGTGTACGTGCGTGCGTGCGTGCATGTGTGCGTGCGTGCGTGTGTGCTTTAACAGTGCAGGTGCAGGTAGTCGGAATATGCTGACAGGCAGCAAACACAGCAGCGCCGTGCTAATGGGAAAATCAATAACTTAATAATTTATGGCTCCGTCAACAACTTGCTCTGCCATAGAAGGCGGTGCACAGTATTTATTAACGTACGCTGGCGCTTATTTGGGCTCAGGAGGACAGAGGAGCTCAGTTGTTAGAGGAGTCGCTACGTGGGGTGTGTGGTCATCTGGTTCATCTAGGGGCCTCACATTTATACATTACACTACCTGGAACCCAGCGTTTAAAAGATTTTCACACAGCCCTGCCATATAAGGTGAAATATTTTTCAAGCGCTTACTTGCTTACGTATTTTTGGTTGGATTACTCAGAGAACGATGCACCCTTGCAGTGCTGAGTGTTTTTCGTGTTTTAAGCGATACAAATCTCTGTATCTTAATGGACCCACAGCCAGAATTAAGAGCAACCCCAAAGCCTTTTTTTTAAGTTTGCTGCCAGAAAGCGGTTGGCAATATATGAGCTTATTGAATTATGTTTTTGGTGCGTGCCGATATTGATCTTACACCTTGCTTACCTGTATCAGCCATGGTAGTGAACGGTATTTGCGCTCTGGGACTCTTGAGTCTTTTCTGTCCCCAGTAAGCCACAGTCTGGACGGACAGGAAGTAGGAAGTAGCTGGCAGCAGACCCTGCAGCCATAGCTCTGACTGCGCCTGACGACCAAAAAATAAATTAATGCAGAGGGTTCTACCTTTGTTGTTGCACCAAATCAGAGCTAGTAGACCTTCGACAAAAGACAAATCTAATTACAAAATATCTAAGCATACAATTAAGGTTGCCAGTGTAAGTACACAAATACAAATCTGTTGCACAAAAGAGTTGTTTTGACAAGGTTGTAGTTTGTCTGTTACACATTAAATTCAGTTCAAATGTACGCCGATTATGCGGTTATATGTCCTGTACATGCTGAAACTGCCAAACAAACTGCCTCTAAATCAACAACTGCCCTGGCACAAGTCTCACAACTGCATGATCATTCAGCCTCAGCCTCAATGTCCGAAAAAAAACAAACGTTGTTACGTTTTAAGCCTGCTGCTTAAGGATTTATAAGCTCGACGGCGCCTTATTTCGTTACATGTGATATGCATTCCAAATCTTCTGAAATTATTGTCGCCGACCAGAATTTCACCAAGGTGTCCTCGAGATGCGGTCTAAATGGGCGGTCGCAGAACCCTAATGGGCCCTGAGCAGCCATTACATAACAGCCATCGCTGTTAGTCACACTGTCATCTCCACCGTCGTGAAGGTCAGGATTCTATTTACTATATTAATTATGATCAATGATAAGCTACAACCATCTTCCCCACGTATTTATCATCAGTAGACTGGAATAAGCCCCGCCCCCCATCCTGATGGACTGAGCTGTTCTTCATTAGTCTGCGTTTTTGATTGACAGCTCATTAACAGGCTCTTAGTCAATCAGATATGTCCACGAGCCACAACAGAGAGATGTCTGGATGATAACAAGTCTGTGTGTGTGTGTGTGTGTGCGCGCATGTGCATGTTTGTGTGTGTGTGTGTGTGTGTGTGTGTGTGTGTGTGTGTGTGTGTGTGTGTGCACACAGGACACAGAGAGACTGAGTTAAAAGCAGTTTCTCAGTGACCTGCAGACCAAATGGGGTTGAAGTATTTCCATTACCCCTTGGATAGACAAAACATATGGACTGGAGAGAGAGAGAGAGAGAGAGAGAGAGATGGAGAGAGAGAGAGAGAGAGGGATGGAGAGAGAGAGCGAGAGAGAGAGAGAGAGGGATGGAGAGAGAGAGAGAGAGAGAGATGGAGAGAGAGAGAGAGAGAGCGAGAGAGAGAGGGATGGAGAGAGAGAGAGAGAGAGAGAGAGAGAAAGTTTAATGTCAGGACTATTTTGGTGCCCAATGTCAGCGAGGAATAACATGTGATTCCCCACAAAGTAATTGATTGGAACTCGGCTCGACAGACTCGGTGTAGGCTTTTCCTTATTTGAATATTTCCATATTTAGCATCTTATATTTTCCTCCCCGTGGGGTTTAATGTTCATTCCTGCTGGCCCACTGCACTCCAGACGGGAGGGATTTGCATGTATCGGTATCCCGATGCTGGTGCCAGTGGAATGTATTGAATTGTAAGATGTTATCGCGCGCTCTCCCTTACATGGTGGATCGGTGTTGTTTCGGCCCCCAACCTGTTGTGATGCTCCTGACTGTGTGTCTACCGCCGCAGCGCTGAGAGCGGCGGTAGACATTTAAATTTCGGGCCTCCCAGCCAAGCAGAACAGAGGCGCAGACCGTCGATAGAATGGCTCCAACAGGCCGGGTCTGGGATGTCCATCACGACTCAGGGCGACCGGGTCCCCGTGCCGTAGCACCGCCGTTTCGAGGACATCTTAAAAGCGGAACTCAAGTCGTTTTCCTTTTATGCCCTTAACTTAAAATCAATGTTTACATGGATGTTTATGTCTCGAGTAAGTGAAACCGTTTTGAGTTCCCAGCGCTATAAAAAATAAAAGGTAATAGGTTATATTTTATTTAATCTATCGGGGAAAAATGATTGTTTCAGCAACAGTAATTCAGAAAGTGATATGTTTCCTACAGACAGAAGGGTCTTAAGGCAAAAGTTAATTATTTACAATTAAACAAGCACTGGTAATTCACTCCTCATTCATAATTAAATGATCGATTTTTAACATCAATCAGAAATAACCTTACTGCATTTATAAATTTGAAAGTTCCACAAAATGTTTTTAAGATAACCCCGATGGCAAATCCCACACAAAGAGACTTTCCATTTTCCTACAGGGATAGCCGATATGTTTCCCTAATGTCTCGGTGCTGCAGACATAGTGGTGGCTGGCATAATGTCAGTACATTTCCAGATGCTTTGGCTTGGGTTAAACACATTACCCCATAACACACACAAAAAAAAAGCTTCTGCTTTCTGTTGTCAATCAATCTCCACGGCTCCGTTGGCATGTTACACTAACACCGTAGGAGACGGACCTGCATGTTGTCGCAGAGCTCTAATGTGGTTATGCGACCTCACAGATAACGCCTTGTCACTCAATGTTAGAAACCACCAAACATACAGTATGTGGGCTCTTCCATGCAAAACGGCAGCCAAAAATCTAAATTATGGAAAAATGCACCCACACAGTGATTTGTCAAGGCACTGATGTAGAACAAACTAGGACTAGAATGTCATACATTTTTAAATGGAATATAGAGGGGTTTTTTTACACGAAAAAAACAAAACCCTTTTGGAAATCTTTATAGGTTTGGCGATTTTAAAAATAGCCATTTTTTTTCAAGCCGTTTCAGTAATCATGCCTTATTACAAGAATTTAACATATTTTTTTGTTATATTTTTATATTTATGCTCCAAAAACCTTTAGCCCAGGTTTCCCCAGTGCACCATCTTGTCTTTTAGGCCAATTCCTCAGTGTGAGATAAATCAGATGGTGGTTTGCAGAGCAGCTTGCACACAAAAGTTCCTTTTAGAACCACTTCTGCACCGCAGAATCCTGGAAAACCACTGCAGAAACCAGAGCTTCTACACTACAAGCAGAGGGCTATCCACACATTTGAGCATGTGATGTTTTATGATAGAAAATAACCTTGGGGGGACATCTGATATTTAAGTATTTACTCTATCTATTCCCTGATACAGACAGGAAGTGAAGTCTTTTTTCACATGCATGTATGTAGGTAAAACCAGAGCCTCCTTACGCCCTGCGTCACTCTGCTGCTGCTCTCCTTCCTCTGGTGGTGCTTATTTCTGTGCACCGCCTGTGTGTGGATGAGCGAGTGGCGGGCGTGACCGCCCATGTGTTTGTGCCGGGGCGTCCAGGTGATCCTGTAGTTGTGGATGGGCAGGTCCGTGTCCCTTGGGGGTGCCCAGCGCAGCAAAACACCCACCGTGGCGATCCCTCCACTCCCTGACCTGAGAAGTGGGGGGTGAAGCAGCGAGGGGTTTATTTGCCAGGCAACATATAGATGCACCTAAATGTAAATATTCACCATATCAGCACAAGTTAATTTATAGTGGAAATGAGCTGGTTGATGGCTAATGTTGACGATACACCTTCAGTGCATGGTAGTTACATGTTTGTTCCACTATTCTTATTACCTTAGATTTAGATGCCATTTCTGTTCCCATATTGAAAATGCCTCCCTTAAAATGCTAAGACTTAGTAAACACAGACACAAACACACATACCTAAACATACATACAGTACAGAGCAACTATGTTCTCGTCGGTGTGAAATACCTTGCATTTGATAAATGTGACCCGGGTGCTGAACTCGCCCAGCTGAGGGTCTGATTAGCAACCGTGATGCTTACGGGGGCTTCTGGAGGGGAAGGGTCTGAAGAAAGAGTAAGAGAGAGAGAGAAAGATAAATTCCAATAAAGTGGCAGGAGCCGTCCACCTTGAATGCACCACCATCAGACCTCAATCTCCCTTATCAGCAGAGCCTAGAATGCACCTTTGGCCGAAGTTAAAGAGAAATTAGATCAGGCCCTTGGTCTGTCCTTTGCCGTCCCGGTGTGAAGGCAAAATCTGGTGAAGTGTGTTTGGCGGAGGGGGCTGGACTCGACCGACGCTCGGGTGATTATCGATCTGATAATATGATAAATTCCGCGGGGGGGGTGGTCGGAAGGGCCTTATTTCCGCTCGGCCTCCCCGTGGCAAATCAGACTTAAGGAGCATCAAAAGGTGGGCGACGCCAGAGAAGTCTGAGGCCTCCGATTTCAGTAGCCAACGCAACACAGACCCAAACAGACAACCGCCGAGTCTTTGTTTTGCCCCTGAGAAGGGAACGGTGGAGGTCATCGCTCTCTCTGTGTCTTGTTAAAACTACAAACCCCTCGTCCTGCCTTTGATTAAAACTACATAACGTTTTTGATTTGAACTCCTTCTCCCACA
>NC_137193.1:59462989-59472989 GCF_960531495.2 Zeus faber | reverse complement strand
ACTTTACTTGTAATATCATAAATCTTCTGAAAAAAATTACTGGTTATGAAAATGTTGCTGGAATAGTGTTTATGGTATTATTGTATGGGCCTGTATGTAATATTATATTAATTTATTATATTTATATATTATATTATGATATTGCTACAGCAAAATCATCATCTTATGAAATGTCTTCACACAAAAATTTCTTATTTTAATGAAACAGTGACACAGGGAATAGTCATGATATCATATCTTGAAAGTAATATATCATTTATCGTTAATCTCCACTGCATTTAAACACCCCTGGTCAACCCGCTTAGTAGGAAACCGTTTCCCATCACAAGGATTTACTTCCACGGTCCTGATCAATCCGTAAGGAAGAGTTGTAGAGCTGGGGAATTCGGATCCCCCTAAAATCAATATTGCACAGATACTTCCTGTCTGCTCCACTTCTTGTTTCTATTGGTCAAGCGGGTTTTGCGTCACGGCACGCAAAAGTTCAACCGAGTTTAACTTTGGGCGCAAGGGCTGTGCACGGAGCTCCGCGCACCGCAGATCCTGTGCGGCGCAAACCAATACGCAACGATTGAGTTTAGCGCGCAGCGCGTCCCATGTGAATGGCCCTCGAGGCATTAAATCATCCCTCCATTGTCTCCCTGACTGAACAAAGATAATCATTGGTTCAAACGATACACACCCTCCATTGAAACGCACACACACACACACACACACACACACACACACACACACACACACAGCATGTTGCCATCTATTTAAGTCTATAATGAGTGTTCAGTCATTCAGAGCCAGTCGGTGGAACAACTCTGGCTGCCTGTGGTTCCTATTTAAGCTCTGCTTATTTACCTAACCTCACACGGGCACAGACTGGCACACACACACAGACGGGGACACACACACACACACACACACACACACACACACAGTTTACCCTGGCATAACATAGACTGGCCCGGTTAGACAGAGGCAGACTGATGGAGTGGAATGGAGTCTAACCATCCATCTTCATCGCTGAGAAGATCATCTTCAGAGTCCACTGGAGAGCTCTGGGGTGAGGAGTTGTAACGTATCTCAAGTCGAGTTGTTTCACAGTTTAAAGGGAACCAGGTTGAAATATTTGGACGGCTCTACTCGATCGATGTAGGTCGTCAGGCAGAACCAAAACAGAACATTTGCCGGTGAATTCTTTTGGGCTACCAAACCACAAGATTTCCTGGAGAAACTTCACAATCCCATGAGGCATTTCATCACCCTGCATTTTTTAGCAATGTGGAATGGAGAATAGATAGATAGATAGAGATAGATAGACAGCGATAGATAGATAGACAGACAGACAGACAGACAGACAGACAGACAGACAGACAGACAGACAGACAGACAGACAGACCGATAGATAGATAGATAGATAGATAGATAGATAGATAGATAGATAGATAGATAGATAGACAGACAGATAGATAGATAGATAGATAGATAGTTACCATGGCAGCAGTGGTCCACGGAGAGGCGTGATCTTCGCTGGGGTGGATGCCAAGGTTCCAGCGGGACTGGAGTATGTAGACCACGGGCTCCACGCTCACGTTGAACTTGGACACCCACGCCACCTTGACGTGGCCCTCAGCATCCTCCAGGAAGCTCATCTCCCTGCGAGGCTTCAGGGGAACGCCTGCGAAGGACACAACTTTGAGACACGCCCAAATAGGAGTGCTGAACTGTGTTTAGATGCTCTGTTGTCATGTTTAGTTAAAGGAATAGTTCAGATTGTTCTCAACTATTGTTCTTACCGCTCATGTAGTACATACTGTCGATGGGTTCCAGCCTTTTCTCCATACTGGATGCTAGGCTGCCTACTCCCAATCGGGGGTTCAATGTAATGGGGGACAAATTGGGGGATTTGTCCCCCATTACATTTATTGAACTCTTGATGGAGGGATAGAGGGGTGGAGTGTCCAGTATGGAGAAAAGGCTGGACTGCTGCAAGCCCTAGGTTGCCCCTCAGGACCTTTGGACAGGAACCTGCCTCACCTTTATACAGGTTGGCTGGAGACTGACAGGTGTGTCCGCAGCCGTTGGAGCAGCACTTCCTGGGGGCAGGGCAGTGCCGGTCGGACGAGCAGCTCTCCACACAGGCGGCGGCGAAGCCCGTGGCCTTCTGGGCCGGGGGGCAGTCGCCCTGGCGGAGGTCCCTGAGGGAGTCCAGGAACTCCCGACTGGTCACACATTCTGTCTGCTTCTGATGGAGGGAAAGGAAAGAGATGAGACGATGGAGGGATCAAGTGGACGAAAAAACCGAGGCTGGCCGAGAAAATAGGGCGTTATATCGACGAAAACAAGATGCAGGCTCAAACACGTGCACACAATGAAAGGTAAAAAGTACTCCCTGTGTGTGCGTGTGTGTGTGTGTGTGTGTGTGTGTGTGCGTGCGCGCGTATGAAGTATTAATGGCCACTGTAGCTAATAGTCCTAAATTACTGCTCGTAATTATTGTTCCGAAGCAGCTGCACGGTCAGTCTTCCAGGCCGTCCTTCAGTCAGTAACAGGCTCTATGCTTCAGCAGTTGTGATGAAAAACGGGTCTATTTGCAAACCTCAGCGGTCAGATGTAAAAATAATACTTTTGGAGGACCACGCACGCCTACACACACACGCGCACACACACACACACACGCGCACACACACACTAACACAGTGATGCATGTCTGTGTAGATAGACATGCTTTAATAAAAACCTTTCACGCTCACACTTGGACTGGACAGTTTCAAGCACTATTTCATACACAACATTTTACCTCGTAGACATAAACTAGCTGTTTTGACAGTTGCAAGCATGTGCCCTCCAACCACACACTCTCCCACCCCTTTCCCTTCTCCTTCTTACCTCACACGACTTTGTAGGCAGCACCTTTTTGGTCTCCCACAGCTCCTTGCAGGGCTGAAGGCACTGTGAGTGGGAAATGGGTAGAAGTGGTAGGAATACATTCGGTAGAAAATAGGGGAGGAAATAGAAAAAGCTGCGATGAAAAAGAAACACGCACACAACAAAGATACCGCGCGTACACACACACACACGCGGCCACACGTTGATACACACACTCACAGTCATTTGGTGAGCCACCTCAGTGAACCAGTGAATGATGGTTCTTACCCAATGAAAAGCAGAGCGTGTACGAAAGCTGTGGTTTCACCTCTCCCCTTCCATCTCACTCCGAGGGAGTCTGGATCCAATCATCTCCCTGCGCCTTGTACTTTATCACTTATTGCGATAAAAAATAAATAGAACTAAACTAAAAAAGGAAACAAAGGTTTTGAGTTGGGGTTTTTTTTTAACAAACAGCTGGACGGGGGGGGGAAGGTGTCTTCCAGTCAACCTCAGGGAAGGTATTTCACCAGTGTTGCTCGGGGAGATTTTACTGTGTTTCGTGAAATAACAGGGGTTGTATCGGCCGGGCCCGGAGGTTTTCTGGCCACCCTGGTCAGCACCCAGACGCAGCCACCGTGAAATCTCTCAATTCAAGTCTGAAAAAGGAAAAGATATGATGCCATCGTTCTAATTTGAGGCCCCCCCATTTTTCTCTTTTTTTTTTACAACAGGGGGCAAAGCGAGCAAAGCCGCCTTTAACCGGTCGGTGAAAACTGTGTGTTCTGGCGCCCGTGACCGGACTCCGTGTAATGTTTTTAAAGGCGTACCACTTCCAATGTAAAGACAAATGTTTCCCTTACCTAAAAATTTGGAATCCTTATTCCTGTGAGTCAGCCTCTCACGCTGCTCATCTAAGATGATGACACACACCTAAAGATATTTGGCCAAGAATTGGCAAGACACAAAACACACACAATATACAGTATATCGATATATTACCGATATCCCGATATAAGACTTCCAAATTATATATATATATATATATATTGACTTCCAAAGTATTAAAGGGATTTTGGGTGATATATTTAAATGTCATTTTTGAGGCTATAATAATGTTTTAACCAATGCCTCTACCTGGCTGGTTGGAAGTTCCACAGTAATGATCGTTTCTCTTGTGTGTAAATATGTCACGGAAGCTCCAATAAGCATCCCCAAAATATCACTGAATTATCTTTATCGAGGTATTCGGCAAAACTGTATAGGGATATTTGATTTGGTTCAATATCGCCCAACCCTAACGGACAGCCACGAGCACGCGCACCGCACACACACACACACACACACACACACACACCAGTAACCAGATCCCTGACGTGTGATGTGGGTTGTCGAGTTGTGTTTTTGGGGGAAGATCCACGACATCGCACTCCTGACTCCAACAGACACCTTTTCGCCCCCCCCGCCCCCGCCCCCCCCACCGCTGCTGCCACTTTGATCTATTACAGGCACTAAATCACATTTTTCTTTGCTTGCCCTCCTGTCACCGAATGCTCCCTCTCTCTCTTTCTCTCTCTCTCCAACCCGTCACCTCACCTGGCTTCACCTCCTCCTCTCCCTCTCGTCTCTCCGTTTCTCTGCTTCTTCCTTTGTCTCCGTATCAGCCTGGGTGCAGTAAATCACTCGGCTGTAGCCAAACTCAACTGTATGTAAAAGGAGCTGAGGGAGTAATGGACACTTCTGGTCTCTGAGGTGACACCATGAGTTATGTGTGTGTGTGTGTGTGTGTGTGTGTGTTTGTGTGTGTGTGTGTGTGTGTGTGAGGCTGGGTACTGTAGATGCAGTGCATGTCAGAGGTTAAACATGTTGTTGCTTAACACTCCAACACACTGTAAGATTAATAAGTGTGAGTGTGTGTGTGTGAGAGAGAGAGAGAGAGTGTGTGTGTGTGTGTGATTAATGATTATCCAGCCATTTGAGGAGAGCCCATGTTAAACTAACACCCACGCACACACACACATGTTCAAATACTCAAACATCTTATACACACACACACACACGCACACACACACACACACACACACATACACACGCGTGCGCGCGCGCGCTTTGCCGCTTTTACGTCCTTCCCTACCTCACCGCTCTATCCTTCGACCTTCACTACCTCCTCCACCTGCACTCCCTCACACCTCCATCCTCTTTCACTCCTTGATCCTACACCTAGGGCTGTGACGGTATGATTTTTTTCTTTCTTGAAAAGGCAACCTATCCTAATCCTAATCCTCGTGTGATTGGGTGTTCTGTGTTTTTTGTTGATTTTTTTTTTTGTCAATCATGGGAATCCTAAATATATTTTTATGTGTGAATGAAACACAGCTCTCTGTGTGCCCCGATCCCAGAAAGCCATGCATCGTTCCTCCAAATAAAACAACTAAAAACAATTTATTTCGTTAGTATTTGGTGAAATGGGGTGGGGCATGTTGGTACGGTTTATAGTTGAATATTCAAATTGAACACCCAAATCCGATTTGACTGACAAAAGTCGGGTACAGCCCTAGAAATAATCCGTAATAATCGGACACAAAAAAAAATCATAAAAAAAATGTTTTTAATGGACTGTCCCTCCCAGTGATGAGCGGAGCAACTGAAAAGTTTTGCTTCTACAGAAGCTCCTGAACATAGCATGGAAGACGGTGATGAAAACTAAACAATGATTATTGTGTTTATATTTCATATACACTCCTGTAACTTTCACCCGAAATTTGCAGTGATGACAGTAATGAGCTCAACCCCGCAGTGCCGTCACGTGACCGCGGTATTAACGGGAATGCGGTTATCGCCACAGCCATACCTACACCTTCACCACACCATCCCTCCCTCCTACACCTTCACTACCTCACCACTCCATCCTGCACCTTCATTCCCTCACCCCACCCGCCCCGCACCTGCACTGCCTCATCCCTCCCTCCTCCACCATCACTAACTCACACCTTCCTCCTTCTCCTCCCCCTCACCACCCCACCCCGCTCCTCCTCCTCCTTCTCTGCTATTTCAGTCCCTGCACCGCTGTTTTATGACTTCACCTGCCGCAATCACAGGATGACAGCAGTACCAGCAGTACCAGGAGGGGGGGGTGGAACGGATGGGAGGAAATGGGAGAGGCGGGGGAGATATGTTTTTTTCGGAATGGACGGGAGGAGAAAGAGAGTGAGTGTCCGTTGAAAAGGAGAGAGGAGATGGAGGTCCGTTAGGTTGGAGAGAGATCCAGAAAGAACTGAAAACAAAGACAGACTGACACATGGATGGCCTAAAAGACAGACAGAGGGACAGACAGACGAACGGATGGACAGAAGGGACAGACAGATTGGAAGCTGCCGGCCAAATGGGCTCTCTCTCTCTCCCTTTGTGGTCGGACTCTGATTGCTCAGTGAGAGGAACAATTTGTTTCAGACTAAAGATTGAATGTTTTTTCCTCTGAACATCGGAGCGCTGAAGTGTGATTGTATTTGATGGACATTTAACAGCCCTGGCGAACCTCTACCCGTATCAACACATCGACATTTAAGGCTGACAGACGCCACTCCGGGGGGAAAAATAAGTTGAATCAGATGGACAATTTCTTTTTTTTAAGTTTTCTGGTCCATTTTATTTGTGGAAAATGGAACTAGATCTACAAACAACCCTGCGCGGAACAGCTCTGAAACAAGAGATTTTGTACACAAGTTATATATTTTCAATCTGCCCGCCCCCCCCCTCCCTTTCTCACATGCACACACATGCACACACACACACACACACACACACACACACGCAAGCCTATGTGTGCTCATGCACGCGTGCACACACACAATACACAGCAATAAAAAAGGGCTTTGGACAAAACGGGTGAAAACTAGTAAAACAAATTCCAAAACTGCTTTTTTTGACAAGCAGCAGGTTAGTGTTTTAGCAGACGTTTTAGAAAAGCACATAAAACATCTACAGCTTACTGAAGTCGGAAGGTTACTTGGGTGCGGCGAGGCAGAAAAAAAAAAAAAAAAAAGGCAGAGAGTGGTTTGAGAGTGGGAGAGAGGCAGGAAAGACGGAGGTGTGAGTGGACGTGTGGAGAAATTGATGGCCTGGTGGCAGACGGAGGTCAAGATCCTCCACGGGGTTGAGGTGTGTTAAATTCGATGTGCGAGGCTTCCCTCCACTTTAGCTGAGCGCGCATTCTGAGCAAACACCGCGCGTAAATTAACTCACCTCAACCTGACAGGGCAGCGAAAACAAAACAAACTAGAATGGCCGAGCGAGGACAAAGGAGGCATTGGAGAGGGAACTCGGAGGGAAGTAGGGATCTAGAAAGAGAGAGAGGAGTGGAGGGAGAAAAGGGGGGAGGTGGATGGAAGGACTTGGAGAGGAAAGAGCACAGAGCGGAGGCAAGAGAGGCGAGGAGAATGAAAGGGTGAGAGGGATGGATGGGGAAGTCGAGAGAGCGGCCTTGGGGACGTGGAAAGAACAGATGGAAGGAGAGACAGAAAAGAAAATCCATTTCGGAGGGAGGGGAGGGAGGTGGTGGGAGAAGCGGAAAAGAGGAAAGTGGCACCGCCCTTTTTGTTCCACCCAACACACCTGATAAGTATTAATACCAGTACTGTCTGTGTGTGTGTGTGTGTGTGTGTGTGTGTGTGTGTGTGTGTGTGTGTGTGTGTGTGTGTGTGTGTGTGTGTGTGTGTGTGTGTGTGTGTGTGTGTGCAAAGGGAGTGGGTGGTGGGGATCGGTGACAGATAAAGAGAGAGAGAGAGAGAGAGAGAGATAAAAGAGGGAGGAAGAGGAGATGGACAGATGGACGGAGGAATAGAGGAAGGGCCGCAGCGGTTCAGATTTAAGGAGCTGTCATGAGGGCTTTCATGGGAGAGTCCGCCGACGATGTGACGCAAACCATATGTGCCAAGGCAACGCCAACATCTGCACCCTGAGTGTGTGCGCGTGCGTGTGCGTGTGTGTGTGTGTGTGTGTGTGAAGACCCCGGACCCCTCGATGTGACTGAGGAAAGCAGAAGAGACAAGCAAGCACCACAGCAGATGACTGACTGCATTCCTCCACTCCACTCTCTCCATCCTCCACCCCACAACCCACCCCAACATATGGTTGTAGAGGCAACGGTTTACAGGTATACGCATTTAAGCACTTTTAGCGTTTCCACTTATATATTTGAAGTTTTGACCCCCCCCACACACACACTCAAAACGGTCTTTTCTTTATTATTACCTCCTTTTGGAAGCATGACATTTGACTGGACAGATTGCTTTATTTGCAAAACATGTCACTCATGCGCAGTCTTCACGTTCATCTATAATAGAAAAAGAAAGAGCTACAAGCTACGATGGTTTACGGAAACGAACGAGCCGGAATCGGAAAAAAAAGGATAATTTTCCGACGTCTCAAAATTTGGCTCGTAAGGTCGAATAAATCATGGTCCGTTGCGCAAATACATGCAAAATGAACCCACACAACCTTAAGTGAACAAAGAGTCGGGGATTTTCACTCCGCAGTGAAAGGTTCAAAGGTCATGAGCTTCAAATAAATGGTTGGATTGAGTTTATTAAGATGGCATGGAAGTGCCTAAAACCGCAGCCTAACCTCAATTTCTCACCAAGAGCGTCACGTCAGTGTCACGTCAGTGTCACGTCAGCGGCGCATCAACGCTTCAGAAACGCTGCCATGTTAATCAATGTTGCAATTCACACCGGGTCCGTCGGGCGCGCAACTACACATCAGGAGCCCTGTGTCGATGCTGCGAGGCTCCTAGACCCCTCGTGCTTTTTTTACGAATTGGCTCTATTTTTCCGGGTCTGCACGTATAGACTGGGGGCATAAATTCCCATAGAGGTCCGTTCAAAAGATGTATTTTGTGAAAATATTTAATTACCAAGCCTTGTATGCATCAATCACATACTGATGCTGGTGTGCGGTCCTAATGTTGATTACTGAGTTTTTCCCTGCAGCAAATTAAACCTCTCTCATGTAAAGAAAATGTTATCATTCCAGCAGGAAAACGAACATCCCACCGAGGAATAGACTTGAGATTTTGCTTCAAACTTGGGAAGTAGTTTATAAACTTTATTAGTCTGGTATACTGTACCTGACAATACGGAGGACAATTGAAGGGGCGTGGTCTCCTTGCTGCTTGGAGTCACTATGTGCGGGCTCTAGTCAAACTGACTTGTCAAGCAATATATTTATGTAATAGAGAAATCTGTCAATTTATTTATAAGGTATTATTGAGCTATTAATATGTTGTTTTTTCATCAAATGTAGAAGAATATAATCCATCCACATCATCATCTGACCAGCGATGGACATTTGGAACAAGGTCCCTGGGCGCCTTGACGAATGCTGCCCGATGCTTCTGGCTGCCCCCCCGGAGGAAGGACAAGCCAGGATGGGAAAAATGCAGAGGCCTCATTTCACCAGCCACCATCCAAAGCATGTGCATGTGTGTGTGTATGTGCCAAATAAAGATTCTTCTTCTTCTTCTTCATTGCATGTTTTTCTTCATTTAATAATCAAACCACAAATGGCTGACAACAAAAAATAATAAAATAAATTAAAACATTTTATTACAGAAACAGCTCAATAAATACAGATACAGTGGTACTTTGACTTACGAGTTTAATTTGTTCCGTGACAGAGCTCGTAATTCAATCTGCTCGTATAGCAAATCAATTTTTCCCATTGAAATTCCCATTATTTCCCATGGTTAGAATTTTTTTTTCGGCAAAATAACTGCACAAAAAGCACAAAACACAAAAGAGGTGCTTCCACGGGCAGGTAACCACGTCAAGTGAAGGAGTGAGACGCGGGATGCTGGCCACATTCGCTCGCCACGGCAACTAGCGGTGGCGTACCTGAAGCTCGCTCATCGTAACTCACATTTTTGCTCCCAAATCAATACAAAAAATCGACGGAACATCGGCTCGTAACTCGGAAAACTTGTATGTTAGTGCACTCATAAATTAAGGTACCACTGTATATAGAATGTGAAAATCTCCTCGCATCCTCCTCCTCTGGTTAACAGGACGAACCAACCGCTGCCGCTCCTGCATTCTCCCTCCCCACCACCTTCCTCCTGTTAATAGCCGCAATGTGTATATGTGGA
>NC_137193.1:59450489-59457989 GCF_960531495.2 Zeus faber | reverse complement strand
TACACTTGATCATTTCCATATAAAAAATTCTGCAGATCTGCACTCGACAAGTTGCAACGGAAAGCCAATCAGTTTGGACGATCTAAAGGTGACCTTTCACCTCTAACCAATCAAGTTTGTTGATACACTATAGAAATAACAAAACTCAGAGGAGAAGCAGAAAGATGATGTATCCTTGACAACAGGGACACATTCATACACAGTTTGGCATTTTATTTGGGGATATTTAAGTTCCAACTTTATTATTTATTTTGACCTTGCCATATTTATTTTGTTTTAGATTTTATCAACATTTTATTTAAATGAAATTATAATTAAAAATGCCGCTGTACTTGTTACTTATTGTTCATGAATGTAAATTATTTGATTTCAAGATGTAATATTCATAATGGATTTATTTTTAAAACGCCGTTAACTGACAGGACCTATTTTATCTTGAATATTCAACAAAAAATATTATAAATCTACATGAGTTCATTCTTTATATCGCTTCCCTATCAATTGTTTTTAAGCTCAATAAATACAGATAATATTTGACCCGAAACTCCTATTTATCCGGGACATTGAATTCTTCCAGGACACATGGACCGGCACCAATTTGTTCAAACGGAAACTCTCTAACTGACGTGTGGTCCGTATAGTGTGTGTAGCGATGTTTCCCTCGAAATAACCGAAGACCCCGGTTCGATTCCCCTTGTGTCAACAATTCATGCGTCAGCAGTAAGTAAGCTTTTGCTCTGTAAAATGTCAGAAAACTGTCCAAAGTGACTTTCACAACCTGCTTGTTTTGTCTGACAGAAAACCCCAAATATATAATTTATGATGATTTAACACAACAGAAAAGCAGCAAATTCTCAGATTTGGGCACCTGAATCTATCAATATATACTTCATAAATGACTTCAGTCTCGATGAAAAGTGTAAATGGTGGTGAAAAAACGAAGAATCTAAATATCATTATTATTTACTCTACTTACCAATTCGCTCTTCCAAATAATCCATCCATGTAATTATGGCATTGCACACTCTAGGATCCTGCTTATCACGGGAATATGCACCATCATTAATGGTTTTTAAGAGTGGCATTTTTCTCCAAGTTTGGAGGGATTGTTTTCAAAGTTAGCACTGCTGCATTCAAGGCCTGTCGGAAATGCTACCGTGCTGTCTTCAAGCGTCGGAAATATCAAATTTATATATTGTCTCTAAATTATGGACCAGCAATACCATAGCACGAGTAAAAATATATAAATGTTGGTGTTTGTTTATTTAAATATTATTTTATTGTTTATCGACCAGCAATACCCAGGCCAGGAGTAATAATCTGTACCTTAGCAGCAGGCCCCAAAAAAATGCCAAAATGTGTCACATTTTAGATATTATTTAGAGTTTGGTTGGTCATTTAACTATTATTTATTGTTTAACTGCCCTTTAGAAGTACAAATGTGTACAGTCAGTATCCGATTTTTGTTTATGGATCTGCACTGAAGAGTAAGTCCTTCGAGTTTCAAGGCCTGAGTGATTAAATTGGCAATGACATTCTCTGACTTATTTCCTGTGTTGAAATACTGTAGATTATACAGTCTGTTCAAATATAGAAATTCATGAAACACTGACTGCCTGAATCCATCATGGAATTCTCGCAGCTGCTCCTGGCAACAAACCTTTCACTTGCTCTTAAAATATCTGTTTTAGTGTTAGAGTAGTAGTAGAGCAGTATCCGTCCATTAAGCTTATACAGTAAGTGGTGGTATCAAGGGCTGTTGTGTTTGTATGTGCATCCATGTGGTGGTGGTGGTGGTGGTGGTGGAGTATCCGCGGGCTGGTTTTGGTGGGCTGGTCAGGGTAAAAAAGTCCAGGGCCATTATCCAGTCCCAGTCCGTCCCTGACCCTGCACCCACCACTGATGAGCTGATGTTGAAACCTCATTTTCTATTTTGTAAATATATTATTTATTTATTATTTGATAAATGTTGGTTAAATGTTAGTCCTTTTGTCGTCTCCCTCCGTGATGAAATGTACCTTTTGTTCGATTTGAGGTTCATAACAGTACATTGTACTAAGCAGTTGTTGGCTTCTTAGTTGGTGATTGACATGCACTAAAATTCACCAAAATGCAGGAAATTAAGTCTTTGTAACTAGAATTTTGGGAAACGTACCAAAACGTACGTAGCAAACATGAATAAATGGACCCTGTGTATCACTGCCTGCAGCTATATTTGTTCTCTGTCACTGCGAGTGTGTGAGTGATGTGTGCATATGTGTGTGTTTACCTGTAAGCAGCGCCTGTGGTTCTCACACCAAACCAGTACTTGGTCACTCTGGAAAACAAACAAACAAGGACAAAAAAAAAATAACAAAAAAAAAACAGAATGTCAAAAACAAGTCCTCTTTCTGCTCTACTCATTCATTGGTGAAAGGAAGGAGGGAAAACAAATCTTTACCCAACTTTAAAATATCTCTAGTATGCTATAGGAGCACAGACGGATGGAAGATAGAACACACACAAACACACCACCTAAACGTCTCCCTTATTCACAAATAATCCCACGTGTTGTAAAGGGACATTGTTAAACCAAACAGAGAATGGACACCCTGTGACGTAGTGAGGTGTTTGCATGGACGTGTGCGTAGCTGTGTATGTGCTTAGTTCATAGTTGGTACTTGATGAGTCAAGAATACCTGTGATGTAACCACGGCGACAGTGGTGGACATCAGCACATGACCATGTCTAGTGAGTACACACAAAAATCAACTACTGAATAAGTATCTTCACCCTTCTACCGTACTCCCCAAAAGTGCAGGTCTCAGACATCTTGAAACGTACGTGTACACTTAATACATGGGAACTCAATTAAAACACAGGCCTTCACCCCAAATTTGGCTCGGGCCCCTATAGGAACAATCACATCTGCAATGATCTGTTATAATTGCACACCATGCCATGATGAAGAGACCTCGCCTCTTTACATTTAAAAAAAAATTTTTAATTTGCGCGTTCCGACTGGTCAGGCTGAAAGATAGGAGATTGGTTTCAGGGTTTGCGTGTTACTTTAGCCCCTTTCCCACTTGCACTGAAGGCCGTAAATCGACTGGCAATGTTATATTGGCGCTATATATAATTAATATTGCCGTCAAGTGGGATCAGCAGCCGGTCTCTATGTTCCGTTAAAGTCGTTCCGTAAATGTCCCCACTCTCCATGTAGGATAATTTCCTGGCAAAAGCCGGTACGGCTGTAAATGGAAGTGTGTTGGAATGGAAGCAGTTACATTATCATAAAGCACAGTAGGGGTGGAGCCGAATCTAAATAAAGCACAAATAGTGGGTTTTTACCAAATATATTTTGTAAATAAATAAATATTTCAAAAGTTATTTGATTTTGGGAAGAAAAACAAAAACACTCTGAAAAATGGCGCAAATACGAGAAACTGAAACATGTCCAGTCTCTACGGAAACAGGTCTTTATATTCATATATATTATATTCATATTCTTGAAAATTCCACTTTAGACGCGTCTTTTACAGTTGGGCTGCGGTGCAGGGACATTGGGGAGAAGCGCCTCGCTTGCCCGCCGTCTGCGCCACAGTGCGGGGCAAGAGATGGAGCGAGCGGTCAAGGAGAGGTAGAACGGGTGGAGAACGTTCCTTCTCCAGAGGTAGGTGTAGGACAGGTTGAAAACAATCACTCTGATTTGATAACATTGGGTGTGGTTATTGAGTTTGGGGACAGGAGAGTCCCTCTGGGAGGGGCAGGGAGACGGAAAACGAAGAGCTGGTCTCTGAGAGCCAGGAAAAAAAAAAAAAACGATTGAGATTGTACATCCGTTGCAGACAGAGCAGCAGCATCTTAACTGGACATAATGTACTAACCCTAACCCATTACATACTGTATCTGTAACAGCCATTCAATGTGGGAACAGACTCCTTACGGAACTTTTCTGTAAAGAAGGCCAACGTCGGAATGACTACCTACTGCCTTTGCCGGATATTTTTTAATAACAATATTGATGTGGGAAAGGGCTTTAGACTCCACAGACTGCCAGTAGTAGCGACAATAAAGAACAAAGCACAAATATAATGTGTTGTGCTGTAAATATCACATACAGTAAGAAACAGCGCATAACACAGTTACTTGCGGTGAATTAGGAAGGCATTTTTTTACAGTGTAGATGGAGACAGACAGACAGACAGACAGACAGACAGACAGACAGACAGACAGATAGATAGATAGATAGATAGATAGACAGATAGATAGATGGATAGATAGATAGATAGATAGATAGATAGATAGATAGATAGATAGATAGATAGATAGATAGATAGATAGATAGATAGATACTTTAGTTGTTTAAATGGCAGGTCTGGAGTCTGTGTGACCTCACGACATAAAAGCCATTTCAAGTTAATTGGTAGGTGTTTTGTCAACACTGCAAAAAGTTGTGATGTCATCACCCAACATCTAAACACCTATTAGAATAGTGTGTGTGTGTGTGTGTGTGTGTGTGTGTGTGTGTGTGTGTGTGTGTGTGTGTGTGTGTGTGTGTGTGTGTGTTGTGTGAGTGTGAGTGTGTGTGAGTGTGTGTGAGTCAGCACAGTGTAGGATAAGCCCTCTTAACGAGTGTTAAATCCTTTCTCTAAGTGAGCTTCATTTAGCTCACACCCACCCTGCTTATCACACACACACACACACACACACACACACACACACACACACACACACACACACACACACACACACACACACACTTTGGGGGACTGTGTATCTAATCTAGACTAGAAACAGTCCTTGTATTGTCTGTATGGGGGGGGGGTCAAAGTTCAGAGGTGGGGTCAAGGGTTAGAGATTCCAGGGTTAAGGACTTGAGATGTGCGGGCGATAATGAATGAACATCACTTTCAGCTCCCGCTCCCGCCCTGGGAACAAGGGAGGTGGGGGCGTCCAATTTGGTCAAATAGTCCAATTAAACTGAATCCGCACCTCTTAAGGTTGGAGACAGACGCAAATTGAAAGTTGCGCAGCAGACGTGGCAGATTCAGACGGTGACGTGTGGTAGTCCGACGCCAATCCCTTCAATCAAAACGTCGCCGTTGCCATAGCTACGATCTAGACGTGGTCCCGTAGAATCTTGTTTGTGAGTCGCTAACGGCGGGATAACGCCGCCATTTCATCTGACTTTAAAACGTTCACAGCGGAAACACCTGCGTAATGGTTTAACAGAAGACGGCGGGCTGGCAAAAAAACCTATTTATATAACTTTAGAAGCAGAGCAATCTCAAAGTCAAGAAAAAAAAAGGGCCTCGACATCTCGGAATATATTGCATTCCTGCTGTGCACGGAGCGTTGGAGAACGTGGACGTCGGATAAATAATAAAAACAGCTCTGGAGGTGAAAGTGACAAACGTAAAGCCCTGAGATGATCCACACCCAAGACCTTTTTTTTGCGGTTTTCCAAATCGTAACTTCGATCCCTGTACCGTATGTGAAACGCCGTGATGTATTTCCGCGTGTTTTCGTTGGAGGTTTGATGGTTCTGTCTCTTTAGACGAGGCCACGGGGCCGTTTGCTTGGGTCTCGCACGGGTTGACACCCTTGGGTGCACGGCGGCAGATAAAGCAGCTCGGCGAGCCGTGAAAGCAGGGTTAATTCGGCCGTGCCGGGACTTGACCCCACCTCACCCCCACCTCCACGGAGAACAAAGAGAGAGCGAGAAAGTAAAAAGACAAGAGGAGGGAAGGATTAAGGTGGAGGTTAAGTCCCTAATGAATAGACGGTAACAAGTCTTTAGGGGGGACAAACAAAAGGTATCATGTTGTGAATAGAGACACACTCAGAGAGAGGGGGGCGGTGAGGGAGAGGGAGAGAGAGAGAGAGAGAAAGAGAGAGAGCGAGGGAAAGAGAGAAACAGAGAGAGAGGGAGACCGAGAGCGCAAGAGAGAGGGAGGGAGAGAGAGAGCAAGAGAGGGAGAGAGAGAGAGAGAGCGAGAGAGATCAAGAAACAGTCTCCGCTCTTTCCTCCTCGTTCTTCCGAGTTTGCAAAAACAAATCCTCCCAGGATTGAAATGTATAGGATACTTAATATTTCGATTCATGATTTACAGCCAAACGCATGTGTTTGTTTATTTTTTTGTGCACGTCCTGGTTTGAAGAAATAAAATCAACCTGAAATCAATTTTGAAGTCAATTTTGATTGACTTGAAAGACGTTCAGTCATGATTATTAGAAATATTAGAAATATTAGAAATATTTAGTATTTTTAGTTTTCAGTAATTCGTATAAGCATTGATTTGAAAGAATGTGTTACTTCTCAGGAAATAGATAACTACACTAGATAATATCCATTACAGGTTTATTTGAGGTGAACACGTTTGCAGAAATGCGGCCAAGTAATAACACTGTACAAAACACAATAAATTAAACTTTTGTGACTCGCGGGTGAACAAATCCAATGTAAATATTAATTCAGGAGTCAATACGGTTGATTTAAACAAAAATGACAAACTCTGAAATTTTCTCTCATACGGATAAATCCTTTTTTTAATACTGAGTTCAAACTCCAGACCCTGCAAACTCTCTCTCTCTCTCTCTCTCTCTCTCTCTCTCCCTCTCTCCCTCTCTCTCTCTGTGTAAAGTGCAGTCAGTTGATATCAATGAGAAGAGACCAGGCTCAAGGGGCTTTAATGATGATGATTTTGATGATGATGGTCGTGATGAAAGATGAGTAAATAGCATTAGATGCCGTCGTTTCTTTTTCAGTCTTGAGATCTGAGAACAGTTTGGGGACCAAGTTTAACCATCTCCAGGTTCTTGCAAAATCTCAGTGGAAATGTAAAGCCGCTTTCCAGCCCCCACCCCCCCCCACCCTCTGTATTCTAGTCCTCTCTCTGTCTGTCTCTCTCTCTCTTTCTGTCCGTCTCCCCCCCGTCTGTCCGATCATAGCATGTGTTTTTCCTTCTCTTTGAGTCCCGTCCTCTCACTGTACATCTTCTTTTCGCTCCCTTGCTTCTCTTCCGGCCCTGAAGTAAATTTCATGGGACATATTTGCTGTCAGAGTCGATCAAGAGACTTTGGATCAGTCTGTGGGCCTTATGGCTCTTTAATGGTGGCCAGAGTGGGGTTTCACTGGGTCTCATGGTGAGACGCACACATGGTGCGTGTGTGCATGCATGTGCGCATGCATACGTGTGTGTGTGTGTGTGTGTGTGTGTGTCTGTGTGTGTGTATGTGTGTGTGTGTGTGTGTGTGCGTGTGATTTTGTGTGCTTGTGTGTGTGTGTGTGTGTGTGTGTGTGTGTGTGTGTGTGTGTGTGTGTGTGTGTGTGTTGTGTGTGCGCGCGGGTGCTGATACAGTAAAGTGAGAGTGGACAGAAGACAGAGGAGAAGTGGGCAACCATGTATCAGATTTTGGTTGCCAAGACTGACAAAATGGACAGATTTAATAATTGAGCGATATTGGTCGGACATAATTACAGCCCATATTTCATGGTGATATACAATACTGACATAT
>NC_137193.1:59360489-59445489 GCF_960531495.2 Zeus faber | reverse complement strand
CCTAATTCTCTAGAGCTGTAGTTCTCATTTTCACCACCAACGATTGATGGTCAACACTTGACTACTGGACTCCACTTCATAAAGTCTAAACCGAATGTTCCCTCCAGTCACACCTCCGTTCCAGAACCCATTCACACAACCCCGCAACGCACGCACGCACGCACGCACGCACACACGCACACGCACACACACACACACACACACTTTACACATCTCACTGCCGGAGTCATCCAGAGGCCACCCTCATTACCCAACACACAGGTGGCTGGGAATCTATTATAGATGGCCAAGGACCAGGACAGACACACACACACCCACACATACACACACACACACACACACACACACACACACACACGCACACACACTCAACTGAGAGCCATTGGGCCTGAACTTTGTGGTTAATGACTTTCCCACCCACTACACCGTGTGCACATGTTGAAGCCGTTAACGATAAGTGGCTTTCCAACTCGCTTTCTAATGTGCCGTTAATCTCACATTCCTGCTCCGAGCACAACAAAGAGCATGTAACACGGGGGAAGTTCACGCAACATCGACAGCTACGCCCACACGAATGTAAAATACACACTGTCGCTTCCTAGAGATTTTGGTTGTTGTTGTTGTTGCTGCTGCTGTTGCTGTTGCTGTTGTCGGGAGAAAATCCTCCCTTTTGAACAATTTCAACGAGGCTTGATTTGAAATAACCTTCCAACCTCATCGAGTATTTGGTTGTAAACGTGCCTTCGCTTTGAGCAACCGACGGGCCTTCGCTCGCTCCCTGTTTCTATTTATTCTTGGACTCGGGGACGCAGGAAATACAAACGCGTATGTTCGGCGAGCCATCTTTGAGTCCATTCCCATCAAGCTTTATTTTTCAACAACTTGAAATATGTGTGTGTATATTTGTACTTTTTGATAGTGATTTTTTTTTTTTTTTTTTTTGTAATAACTATATAAAACGGTATGATTATTGATATATCGACTATATTGAGTTGGAGTCAATGAGCCAAACGGAAACAAACTCATTCGACATCGGGGATCGCGGCTTTTACCTGCACGTGCTTGAAGCGCGCGGCGAGCTGGGCGACGTGCAGCGCGAGGCACCGGGACGTGCAGCGCGCGCCGTTCGTCCTCTCCTCCGCGTCCTCGCGCTCGCGCTCCGCCGCGGTCCGGCGCGCGGAGCCCCCCGCGCGCGCCGCGCCCAGCAGCGCCAGCGTCAGGAGCAGCAGCAGCGGCAGCAGCGGCGGCGGCGCGGCAGCGGTGCGCCGGAACGCCGCCATGACGCGCCTCGGGATGCGGGGTCGGCGGGGGCGGCGAGGGCGGTGAGGGCGGTGAGGGAGGGTGGTGCCGATAGCCGGGAAGCCGCCGGACGCGAGGAGCTCTTCGCGGCGAGGGAAGCCAAAAGGTGCGAGTACCGTCCGCGTACCGTCGACCCCCCCCCGCAGCCTCCGAGTTGAGAGTGGAGGACAAGTTCTCCCCCTCGAGCGAGTTCTCCTCCTCGCGGACACTCCCACAGGCGCTGCACGTGCGACTTGGTGATGATGCTGATGCTGATGATGAGGATGGGGATGGGGAGGGTGGTGATGATGAAGAGGAGGAGGATGATGATGAATCTTTATTTTCATCCATTGGAATAGAGTCACCAATGCAATGCAGGTGTGTACATAATGACAAACAAACAAACCAAAAACATCGACCCATATTTTTAACGAAGAACAATTTCAGTTGGATTAACTTTCCTGTTTAAAGGGTTTATCATACTTATTCTGCTATTCTATGCGATGCTATTCTTATGAGGTAATGGCTTAAGCGATGGGATATTATTCTATTAAAACGGTGTTATTCCGGTGAGAAAAGAAAATACGCGACTTTTTTCTGTCCTTCTTTCCAGGAGTAATAAATACCGCGTACTAATGGGGGAACTTTAAACCCTAATAGACGGAAAGGGACTCGCACATCGTGTTGATGGAGGTGTCTGTCACACAGCCAGTCAGTCAATCCAAACAATCAGTCGGTTCGTCTCCGGAGCCAAGAGGGGGCTCGCCAGGCCCGAGATGTTTAGAGCAAAAGTGTTGCGCAGTGAGGGAAGTCGTTCCTGTCTGCAATGAGTTGTAAAAAGAATCACCCAGGTTTTCGTTTTTGGAGGGAAAGGAGTCCTATAAATATTTAGTCAGATCCCGCCAGCAGGATCTTACCTGAATGTGTAGTAGGAAAGCCAAGCAGGGCTGTGGCTCACTATTCTATACAGGTCGATGGTAGATGGCGATCCAGTCTTTAGGAAACATAGTACAAACATTAAACACAGCATTGTTATAACTCAATGCACTGCTTTTGAAGTAGAAACAAATATCTTTCTTTCAGGTCAAATTTGAGTGAATGTAAAAATGGCGATTAATCGTGATGAAGATAAACACACGCATATAAAGAGAGAGAGAATATTTTTGTGTTCATGATTTGAGGACCACCTAATCCCTCTCTGGTCGGACACACACACACACGCGCACGTGCACGCATGCACACACACACACGCACACACACACACAATCGTTGGCCATTGTCTAAAGACAGACAGTACATTTTGTATATTCATGAAACACTGTACTCATGTTCCTGAATAAACCATTAGTGGACTAAAGACCCTCCAAAACACACACACACACACACACACACACACAGAAGCACTCAGTCTGCGCAAATCTTCTTTATTGAAGCCAAATGTCTGCGAATGTATGCGTGCGCGAGAGAGAGCAATACAGAATCCATGGAGCGAGAGAAAGAGCAAAGGAAACAGAGGGAGAGATTTCAAATTCTGAAGGTCTTAATAAAAAACCCCAAACTATTCACAAAAGGGACATATGATCCCCATTTGACATAAAGACATAATTAAACAGTCGGTTCTATCTCCATTTATCCCCGCCTCATCTCCCACAGAGACAGACAGAGAGAGAGTTATATCCAAAGTGATTTACACAAAGTGACAAAGTAATACAAGCAAACAGTGAATGGGAGAGGAAGGGGATGGAGGGAGCAGAATGGACACACCAGTCACACAGCTCTTTAGTCAGTGGACGGCTGGGAATACATACGGTTTCTTTAAACTATTCAAAGCCCCCCCCCCTTTCGGGGTCGGCGCAGACTATATCTTATTTCCCAGGACAAACCTTGACGAGAAGCGATCACATCCCGACTCTCTGTGAGTACTTGTGAGTGAGCGATGGCCGAAGTGGAGCGGAATTTGGACGGGAATCCGTTATTGTGTTTCCAACCCCTAGCGTCCACGCGGTGGAGTCAGGCCAGATTTGGACACAAAGCTGTCTGCGCAGCCCACGGGGTCGGGTTCTGGTTCTGGGCTGTCTGGCCTCAGACAGAAAGTGGGACAGGAGTACGGGTCGCTCGGTCTCTGATCCACTTGAATCTTGTCGTTCTTTGGTCGTGCGTGAGGGAGATGGTGTTTCATAATCTCAACTAACAAGGGACAGAACACCCCCCCCCCCCCCCCATCCGATTGTGGTCTCATAAACCGGGCCTGTTTGGTGGCTTTATTAAACAGCCACATTATGAGATGAGAGCGGCTCGAATAAAACCGTAAAAAAAACCCTTCATCTAACATCCAAACATCCATCCAAACCCCCGCTAGAACCTCCCCGAAAAAAAGCTCATCCCTCGTAAGACCTTGTACAATTACACAGGGTGTGCTTATGATTTACAAAGCAGGGAGAGCGGCCCCTGCGTTCAAAGGTAATCCCATACTGTACTTAGCACATCGTTGGCATAACCCTCGGCACGGCACCCGCCGAAGCCTGCGCGTTCCCGTCGTTAATCCCGGGCATTACCCAGGGTTCCCGTCGGAGGTTATTGAAGTGGTCGTTAGCTAGTCCCCTTCAGATGGAACCGTTCTGCGCTCGTCGGCCTCCCCCACTGTCCTGTCACCGGCCCCCAGACCACGGCTTAGGAAACCCGGCGATTACCGGGGCCCGTTTGTGTTAGTCTAAATTCAGAGTTTGTGTTTCTAATAGCATTGTCTGCGCGTGGGGTGGGACGGGGGATCGGAGGTGAAAGGAAAAGCCCCGCCGTGCCGGTTCCAATCTCCGTCAGTGCGATCAGCGGCAAATGGGAACGTGCTTTTTGGGCAAGGCACCTGCTCCCCAGTGGCCCCGGTGGAGCCTCGCTGGACCAGCCGCTGGGGGACATCATGTTAATGATTATGAATAGTCTTTTTTCAAAATTGACGGTTATATCAGAGAGGTCACACTGATATACACATAAATCATACAAAATCCCATTTCATAATAAACATGAACTCCCTCAATAACTAACCCAGATACACCACTTACTATATTATACTGT
Source organism: Zeus faber (assembly GCF_960531495.2). Lineage (NCBI taxonomy): Eukaryota > Metazoa > Chordata > Actinopteri > Zeiformes > Zeidae > Zeus > Zeus faber. The sequence goes on along the minus strand of NC_137193.1, from coordinate 59,441,142 downwards.
ATATTACATCCATATCACATTTTGTATTACAATAAAATAAAAAAGGAATTAACCTCCACGAGTCACAACTGATCCAAAGTACGTCCATCTCTGGGATTCCAGTCAAATAGCCCACCCTGAAAGATCAGCTCTGTAAATGAATGAAAAAGACATTTCTCGAGACAATAAATCATGTCTCCGTTGTAGTTTGGCACCGTGTCAAAACGGACCTACAGCGCCACCGCGTGGAGAAAAGATGTTGTCACACTGATTCTGTCCCCAATCACAAACCACATGCGTCAAGTAGAAAAGATTCTCAACTGCCTTTTATGTTAAACATGAAAAAAACATTTGAGATTCATCAAATGTTGGGCGCTCACCGGTACTTCTCCTTGATAGAGATCACGTTCTTAATCAGCCTGCTGGTACTTAGGGCTGTTAGTTGCTATTTGATCGATATATGTTTAATAGAAAAATGTAGTTGAATAGGTTTGAAATATATTATAATTTCTATAAAATCTGGTTGGCGTTAACTCCATCCTCTATGGTATAATAAAGATAGGCTATGCAATACTCAAATTCACATGAAACAGTTGCCAAATACGCAGTGTGGAATATCTTCACTTTGGCTGGTGATGTTATTTCAGTTTAGGTAGGGTTACAGTAATAAAGATTATTATTTCACCTCGATCTGTTGCTTGGCCTAAATGTGCATTATGAGGCATACCATGAGCGGTTCTGGCTCCAAATGAATAATAACGGAAGAAAGAACATAAGACAATTTGTCACACCTTCTACTGGCTGTTGTGAGAAATTTTGGGACCCAAAAGTCACGGTAATACCGCCAATAAAGCGGTGATTTCTCAAAATGGGGTCCGGGGACCCCCATGGGTCTGTGGCATTTAGCTAGGGGGTCTGTGAATAGTTTTTGGAAAAAACAAAAAAATTTGCAAATTTTTTGTATATCTTTTAATTTTTAGAAATATCATATTTTTAAGCAATTTACACATATAATTATCCCCTTTTAGACAAAAAAATCGTGCAATGTGCACCTCCTCGCCGGACCTGAGGGGTTCCTCCGTTTATTATCTCTTATCTATTTTCTCTATTCTTGTTTTTAACCTGTGCTGTCAGCATGCTGGGCATACAACACCGAGTATTTTTATTCCATTGCATCTAGGACAGAGTTAATATGCAAGTGGAGTTCAACTTCTCATACTGCAATGCCACTTCTTTTAGTCATTCTTTAATCATCAAGAACTGCTGCAATAACTAAAGACTGCCACCACTCCCAGCCTCTCTTTGGAGAACGATCTTACCGCATTTTGATCTGTGAACAACTAATCATCATTACTTCTCTAAGAGGGGGAGAATCACCACGGAAACTGGGACAAATAATCCTGTACCTGGAAAAATATAAACATAGACCCTGTATACACATACGATCCGCCTCCACGTGCAGGCTTAAGACGCACCCGCAAGCGCAGAATCCGTGCCATGGACAGCAGGCACGGACAAAGGCCGCCATAGGCCCGCCATACCGCAACCGGTCAGATGCCCCACCCGATCACAGGTCCCGAGGGCCCACCCACGCAGCCAATTGTGCTTGGATAGATGTGGCCCCTCCACCAGCGCCAGCACCCGGGGCACCCACCGCAGAGAAGCCACGCAGCGGGAGCCAGGCAGACAGCTGCCTCCCGCACCGCAACCCACACCCACAATGGCATTCAGCCTTCAAGGTGCCCCGGAAAGTACCAGCATGCCAGAAACCACACGGCACCAGGGGCAAGCCGCCAGGACCCCGAACCCAGCCGGCAGGGGGCCCACCTCGCTGTCCCCCGGCCAACCACACCCCCACACCAGTCCACCAGATCCCCGTCGCCCTGGAAACCCCAGTGCTCAGTGTGTGCTGTTGGTAAATGCAGTTAAAATTACGGAGCGTGGGGGTGCGAATCCTCTAGGCATGTCGAACATGAATCACTCAATCACTCACGCTCCTCCTCCACCACAGCCTGTTGTGTTGTGTATGTACTGAGTTTGAGTTTTGGCATTTAAGAATAGGCGAAGCACAACCAGATCAAGGCAGGGGTGCAGTCTGCCTGGTCGCGGCCGCGTGGACCCCATCCCAGACCTGACCCGGCCAAACGCGCAACTTTGACCCAACCCTACACATGAAAGAAAGCCGCAAAGAACCTCCCAAGGGAACAGCCTCGCCGCCATTTTTTCATTTAAAAATCTCATATTTGTTGCATATAAGACATAATTTAGCTGGCACTTGATAAGAAACAGCCAGTCAATTTGCGCTATGTAAGAATACGAATATTTTTGATAAATGCGTCACTCCTCCACACACATATCAAACAGTGCAAAGTGCCTTAGTGCCATGCGAAAAAGCAGACCTAACACCTTGTATTTCCACATATCACAGGTGTTGGGGGAACACTCTGAGGGAGTTGTGAGGCACGAGTTTGAAACACAAGAAAAGTTGTTTAAAAGAACAAAACAAAAAATAAATGACAAATACTGTACCATCATACCACATACATACATATATACATATATACATATATATATATATATATATATATACACACACACACACCATATCATGGCAGGGTCCGCCCTCCCCGGTGATTGGGCAGTTGCAGTGAATTTGATAAAGCAGCGCAGTTTACTAGTCACTAGTTGTGACCAGTAAACTGTAGATGCGTAAATACGCACAAAAAGCAACAACAACAGCACCCTCAGTTGGAAAAATATCCCGACTCCTCCAGTGACCAAGAAAAAATAAAACCAATCCAGAACCAATCATCAACGCGTCCGTTTCGAATGGAACTCTGGGATGTGTAGGCTAACCCGGACAACATGGACCTCGTTATGGATTTGCACTTGAATGCCTCTGCCCAGCGCGCCGCGCCATCGGCTGCGCAGCAGGGAAGTGCGCATCCGGTGCTTGTGGAGCGCAGAGGAGCGCTGCGTCCTGAGACACATCTTCCCAAATAACGACCAGGATGGTTGTCCGTCACCACTATGGATTCAATGCATTGTTACTGCTTTGAATTACTTGCATGCACCCTATTGCTCTTGCCACTTTCTGTGATAGACGGTAAGTGGCTTTCCTCTTCTGCTTGTGTTTTCAGAGTTCACCTATTGGCTGGTGGGACGTGTTTCTCTATCACTCATGTTGCTTTTGATAGTGATTGTGCATCCTTTTAATTCCATTTAACGCCAGCTCTGATTTTAACCTTAATGTCTAACAACACATGGGGCTGACTTTTCACTGACTTCAGTCGAACGCCAGAGGCCATGGCAATCTGTTTTCCAATTTATTCAGCAATTCAGTTCATGTTCTTGATGTACAGTCGGCGACTTATTGGTGGTGAGTGTAGGGTGTTGAGTGGTAGATTTAGCCTAATATGTGTTTGCATTGTATTAATTATGCGTGACCCATGCCCGCAAGAGCAAGTGCATAGTGTATGTCTCATCCCGCACTTGTGTCTCATCCTCATCCCCTCAAAACAACAAAAAACTCCAGTAATTCTCTTTTTAAAAGCAAGTCTTGTATCTAACCTTGCAGAACACGTAAGGATATCCCACTGTTCCTTTTATAAGACAACTTTCCATGTCCAATTGGAAGTAGTAATTGGGCATGCATTTGACCAGGGACTTGCTTTGAATCTTAATTAGAACATTGCCAGATGACGTCATTGCTTTCAATGCATTGACAACTAGACATTTTTCAAAGAAGACAGAGGAGGATAAAGAATGACAAAGACTGGACTGACAATGGGGTGGGGTTGTAAAGGGGGGCAGGGGTGAGGGTGAGGGGGTGGTGCTGGGATAAGACTGTGCACTTTAGGTCTATGACTCCACCAGATCGCTCACCGACCTGTTCTGTTATCACCACAGGAACACACTCACAGACACAGCATTCATGAGTCCCAGTAGATGGCTGTCAGGTGCCCCCACACGTAGATAGGGTCAAACAAAGAGCCGGGCGTGCTATTAGCATATGAAAGGACAGTGACAAGTTGAGGGAGGGGATGTGCAGTTGGCCGCCCAATCTGGGCGATTAGACCAGCGGCTGGTCTCTGGGTCCTTCACGGAGCCCAGGTTCATGGGGGGTGGAGTAGGACCACTGGCCTCAGTCACCAGCAAGTCAGTCTTCAATAGGCCAAACATGGAACTGCGTTCTAGAACGTGTGGGTGTTGAGTGATTGCATATTGTTATGCATGTACTTGGGAGGTGGATGTGAGTGGGTGAGTGTCTACGCATGATACTTACGCTGCCACTCAGAGGACTAACAAGTCGGATCCGTGTCCGATCTGATTGGCAACTTATCCTCGCAGTACAAAAACCCCCAAAACAGACATTTGCTCAAAACAACAAAGATACAAGTACCTAAAATATTTACAACAATCCACACACCCCCGTCGGAGCAGCCCTACTACAGCAGAGTCGTGCTGAGTCTAAGTGAAGACGTTGCTAAGCTGCTGTCTGTAAAACCTGTGGACGCTCGCTGGACGTTGACTTAGCTCCACAAGTGGCACAAGGAGCGTGGCTCCCAAGTCGGTGGCTCTTAAGTGCCCGATGCGGCCGTGATTGCGATCTTCATCTTCTGATTGGACCCTCGAGATAATGATGGTGCGTCGCTCCAGACATGAAATGACATGACCGGGACGTGGCTATGGTGGCAGTGAGATGTACGTACAAACATCTCTCTTTGTGACGGTGCAGACGAGGCCCCGCTGCCTCTCATCCCACCCCGTCTGTTCTTCTTCGGGGTGTCATGGCAACTTAAAGAAGCGCTGTTAGGTGATATAATCTCATACAAGGAGCGGGGTTATGGAGCGCACTCGTCAAGGGGAGACATGAATAATGTCGGATGTGGGTGATGGGTAGTCTGTTATTTATAGGCTCTCCGTGAGCTGATCTTCAACTTAACACAGAAATAACGTACAATGTCAGTCAAAGTCGAATGTGTCGTTGGTCTCTGTTGCTCCTTCCATTCAGCGGAGATATTCGTTTTGTTTCTGTAGCTGTTGCTGTTTGTGCAACTGTGGTTATTCTATTTGCGACATAGTGTCGTATTTCTTGCGAATGTACTGTCCAGTACAGACAGAAATAAATATAAATAAATATCAATAAATACTTTAGCATTTTGTTTGAGATTTAATTAAAGAAAATATATATTTTTAAGTTGATTATTTATTTCTTAAAGTATTCACTATTCATAGTGCCAAGATTTTATTACAATTTGCATTCACTTAAAGGTGCAGTGTGTAGAATTCAGTGGCATCTGGTAGTAAGGTTGCAGTTCGCCACCAACTCAACTCTCCCCGTAGCGGTGCAGCATGTCAGCCTCCGTGGGAGAGACGGTGGCTGCGACACTCGCAAAAAACGTGAGAGGCCCTCTCTTGAGACCGTGTTTGGCTTGTCCGTTCTGGGCTACTGTAGAAGAAGCATGGCAGCGCAACGTGGCGGCCTCCGTGAAGTGTACCCGCTCCCTATGTAGATAAAAAAAGACTCATTCTAATGTAACGCCAACACAATGATACCTATTTTCATGGGATTATAGACTAATTAAAACATACTTTTGAATATTATATTACATTTCTGCCAAGTCCATTCCGTAAATTCTACACACTGCAACATTAACGACTATTGGGAATATTTGTTTATACATTTTACAAAATAATATTACTATATATTACTATATCATTGATGGGTTTTTTTTGTCTTGATATCATCATCATCATCATCGTCAATAGCTGTTTCAAACAAAACATTTTAAACAAAATAATCTTGTGGTAATCTAACGGATTACCACTTTAAAATGCTGATGTAGGAGGAGTCGTCCCAAGAGCTGATCCAGTGATTAGTATGGAAGTCATGTTTTAACAGGAGGCAGCTGGGGCAGAGGACCACTTTTATCCCGCTGATGAGAAGACTCACGAGTGTAAATGAATAAATGCCTCAAATGACTTTTGTTTTGCGTGCGGTCGCCATGGCAATAGAGTGAACAGAGACTGGAGAATGGGTTACCATGGCAGCCAGACAAGATGCTTTGTGAGGCCCTTAAATACATAAATACCCTCATGAATGCTCTTCTCGTCGTACTATTGGTGACAAGCGCTTTTCTTTTTAACCAACGCAGAGGAAGGTGCTTTTATTATTTTTTTAAAAAAAAGTCTTGTTATTTTTACTTGTTTGTTTCTTATTTACACATATAAGTGGGTATTAATATAATGGCTTTTCTCTCACTTTTGCCCTTGGTTGCATTTGTCTCCTTCCCTAAAGAGCATTAGCCCGTGAATGTTATTAGCGAGTTGTATCGTAGGTTTTTAACATGTCCACCACTTTTACAGAATGCCCATCTCTGTCGACCCCTACAGGTGCCTCTCCCGCCACAGTGGACCCCTGCTTGCCAAACCCGTGCCAAAACAGTGCATTGTGCCGAAGCCGAGGTGATGGCTACTCGTGTTTCTGCGTGCCGGGTTTTCAGGGTGTCCACTGTCAGATTGATGTTAATGAGTGTGTTTCCCAGCCCTGCAGGAACGGGGCATCTTGCGAGGACGGAGTGGGAAGGTACTCGTGTGTCTGTGTGCCCGGGTTCACAGGTGAGAGGACACCGGATCAGAGTTTACGTTAGAAAAGATGGGTGCCGGTCAACGTGTCCTGGAAGATTTCAATTTCCCAGACAAACTGGAGAGATTCCGGTCAAATATTATCTGTGTTTATTGAGCTTAAAAACAATTGATAAGCAGGCTATAGAAAGAATGACATCATCAAGGCATGTAGATGTATAGTTTTTATTGAATAGGAAAAATAAAACATGTCTCGTCAGTAAGCATCATTTTAAGAATAAATAAACAAAAACTATGAATATTACTACTTGAAGTGCGACCGCTTTAATTAACATTTCACAAAAATAAAATTTTGATCAAATCAAAAACAAAGTTAATATGACAAGTAGGTCTAGATAAATAATAAAGTTTTTGGTGTTGTCCGTCTTCGTCAGGACGTCCCGTCGACATATTTTACATAATGAATATTTACTGTCTGCTTTAGGTCGGAACTTATATATCCAAAAAAAACACCAAACTTCGGATGTATGTGTCAGTTTGGGGACTCCACACCTTGTGAAGTTCCTTCTGGTGTTCAGCTCTCCTACCATCTTTACCTTTTGCAAGAGAAGTCCGACGTTGATTAGTTCGTTGCCGTGACATCCTGGCTAATGTGTGTGATTGGGTTCAATACTTTGAAAGATTAAAAAAAAAAAAGAAGAAAAACATGATTTGTTTTTGCTCCTGTAGAAGCCACGAGTCTGTATGATATCAACCTCCTTTCTAAGAAAATGCTGTTTTATTAACAATGTCATGGAGACTGCACTACCCATAATCCTAAGTGTAACAGCGATGTCTCTAATTGGTGGAGCTCGCTGTTACCCTCAATGTTTACCACACTGGCTGATGGGTACACAGTCGCGCATTTATATCCAGTTAAATTGTGTCTATGAATGAAATTCATACTGAGGGGATGACCCTATATCCATATTCTCGCCCACCCTTGAATTTAACCTTGACCATTCAATCGAGGGAAAGCCAAACGAGTATTACGCCTTTATTTTGTTATATTCAGAACTCCCCCCCTCCTTTTAAAGTCAAATAAAATATTCAGATTCAAATGAATTTGTTTTAATTTAATTTTATGTTGCACGAAAAAATCTCTCCATTCAAATTAATTGGTTTAAATGTTGTTATGTGTAGCATGAAAAAGTCAGACAATCCTGCTCCAGGACAAGATTCAATAGATACATTTTCGTGACTATTAGCACAAAAAAGGGTGAGACCGGGTTGAATCCAACAGCTACCAACTACTGGGGGTTGTGAAGTCTTATCATCACTTTAGAGATAAGACCCTCCCTCTTCATCCCTTTGCTGAAAACTGTCTCTCAAAAACCATACAAATAAATGAACTTAAGCGATTGTGGTAAACATCACTTATGCAATATAACAATTAAGGGTTATAACATTTTTGACACCACAAAGGTGAATCAGTCTGTTGATGGATGATTCATGTGAAATTGATTGAGTCATGTGTTATTTACTATATATTTCTCACTCCCCGTCTTCCATATAGCTACCAGTGTATGCACTGCAGTGCATTATTTAGGGGGAAAAGGGGAAGGGAATGGATGAAGACAAAAAAACATGTATGTTTCGTGTATTCACAGTGTGGCTACTTAATAGCTTTAAGATAAAAGAAAAACAGCACTTTGCACATGATCACAGCCCGTCCACATGAAAGTCCCGTGGTTTTCGGCAGAAGCTCTGATCTGACCAGACCGGCCTCCTCGGCGCCGACCCGCTGACGTCTTTGTTCCTGCTCTTTGATCAACACAGGCGCTACCTGCGAGCGCCGGATTGACGACTGTCACTCACAGCCGTGCTTGAACGGCGGCAGTTGCCACGACGACGTCGGCGGCGGCTTCACTTGCACCTGCCCGCCCGGTTTCCAGGGCGACAGCTGCGAAAACAACACCAATGAGTGCCAGAGCGGGCCGTGCCAAAACGGGCCTCTGTGCATAGACGGGGTGAATGAGTAAGTAGCCCAGAGTGCAAGAGGGTCAGATGGAGTGATTCAATGGATTTGTAGAGCACAATTTTGCCTTCTCGCAGATGATAACCTCCGTCACGCTATCTCCTGCGAGCTGCTTCTCCATCAACCACACCAACAGCAGATTCTCCATCTTTTCATGGACAGCGGTCCGCAGCTTAGACATTATTTTAACGCCCTTGGCTGGCGTAATACTCTTTATTGTCTCCTTCTGCTTCAGTATGGTACATATGGTAGAAGTACTACGCTCGTACTGCCTCGCCAATTCCATCACACGCACACCTCGCTCATGTTTTTCTATTATTTTGTGCTTTAAGTCAATGGACATCATCCGCTTCTTCTTCTCAGCAAAAAATTGGCAAAATAACTGCACAAAAAGCACAAATTGCGAGCACAAAACACAAAAGAGATGCTTCCACGCTCAGGTAACTACGTGAAGTGAAGGAGTGAGACGCGGGATGCTGGCCGCATTCGCTCGCCACGGCAACTAGCAGCGGCACCTGAAGCACGCTCCTCGTCACTCAAAGTTTTGCTCGCAAATCAATACAAAATAATCGACGGAACGACGGCTCGTAACTTGGAAAACTCGTATGTTAGTGCACTCGTAACTCAAGGTACCACTGTGTCAGGAGCTATGAGGAATAGCATTAATTTACCGTGGATTTCAGTGTAATAACCTCTTGATTGTTGTGTCATTGTAGATATATTTGTGACTGCTCTGGGAGGGCTTTCACAGGGCGAAACTGTGAGACGCCTGTTTCACCCTGCAGGTCAGAACCCTGCTTCAACAGCGCCCCCTGTCAGGACAGTGGACGCAACTACACCTGCGACTGCTGGCCAGGTACCGGAGTACTAACACTCCAGTCACACTGTGCGCATAATGCATGGATAGAGTGTGCCAGTGTGCGAGTATACAGTGTACAAACACACAGACACATACACACATACATACACACACAGACAGTGAATTGTCCACTTTTAGCCAGAGGCTAAGGACTGTTCTGGTTGAGAACAAGATATGAAATAAATAAAAGGTTTTCTACAAAGAAGAAGTGAAGAGGGAGGAAGGCTTGTATACAACTCTCTGTCTCTCCGTCCGTCTATCCATCTGACACAATTTTGGCTTTATATCAAAGCATTCATCTCTGCTATGGAATATGCATGTGAACAAAATAGCAGCTAATTTGGCCATGTGCCTGTGGATGCAGAAAACACCTCAATTAGTCGCTACTATTGGATAACACAGAAATAACTATCAGAAAATTGTCTGTAGGAAAAAGAAGACTATTACATGTATGTATGTATTTTTGAAGTGCTGCACTAATATTTAATTCTGTGTATGTGTGTGCCAGCGAGTGCACATGTCTCTACACATATGTCTGCACATACAGTATGTGCATCACTGGGTGTTTATGCATAGCGCACATGCTTGATGTACAAAGTAAATATTTGCAGAATGGCAAATCCCAGCTGAACCGCTGCCTGCGTCTCGCCTCTCCCCCCCGCAGGCTTTTCGGGGCATCAGTGCGAGATTGACATCAGAGAGTGCAGCAGCGGGCCCTGCGCCCACGGAGGCCGGTGCATCGAGCTCTCGTGGCAGGCCCTGTACGGCAGTGAGCCCCTGCTGCCGCAACGCTATGACCAGCGGAAAGCCGCGGGCTACATCTGCAGCTGCCCTCCAGGAACCGCCGGTAATTCATTGTGACGAGCCGGAGTCACATAAGAAATTTAAACATATGCCCGAGAATTGCATCGGACAGGTGTGTTTGCTGCTGTACCATTGTGAGGACTGAATTAAATCACCCCTTTATCCCCCGTATCACAAGCACTCCAGTCCATCCGATTCAATGAAGTGCTGTACTGTACATTCTCATGAGGCCTGAAGGCTGACAGTCATTTCCATTCAAAGATAGAGGATTATAAAAGAGCTTCAAGAGTATGTGCAAGATTTATGCAAAGGTCATACAAAATACCAAAAACACATTATAAGGACACAAATTACTTCTATTGCTCGTCATACATAACTGTATCTGCCTAGTTCAGATGTACAGACAGTTTCAGGTTCAGGAGCGTAATATTGTAGTTTTCCCACATACACAACCCGGTGACCTAGGTGCAGAGGTGAAGTCCTGTTAGCAACGTTTCTAAAATTGCCTTCCTAACCAGTCGCCACTCACACCTCCTGCCCCCACTCCACCCCCCAAGGTGGCTAAATAGCATTAGTTTAATCCCTAGGATCTGGCTTTGCCGGTCTCCTGACTGGAAGCATTCTATGCCTCCTCCGTGGCTGTAGCGAGGTAGACCAGGCTAAGGGGTATGGCCGACGCCAGGCGCTGCTTTCACAGAACGCAGAGTAGCATGGTGCCCCTAAACGACCGCGTAGTTACTGTGGTGGAAACGGTGCCAGCATGATGTGGATGCTCACACCATGGGTCTGGGGTGTTCTGTGGCTCGGAACAGGTAACACAGATTTCATTATGTTGACCTGTGTGACCTGTGTGGAGATATTTATGTGTACCACCTGTCATGTTGTTGTTGTACATGTATTTGGATTCTTCTTTCCCCTAGTGGATGGCATTGATTATGATTAGCTGTTTCATATCGCTTCCTCGCTGTCATACGGAGGTAAACAGAGGAAAAACTATGCTTCCCGTTAAGATTTCCCATTTCACGATTCAAATCCATTGTTATGGCTATGGCATACACACATTCTGAATTTTACAGATAAACACAGGATGGAAATATTTAAAGGGTGTGACGTGAAAATGTGAGGTCATTTGCCGTGTCCGTGGCTTTTGCTGATCTAGTGAGAAGCTGGCACATGACTACCATTTGGCACATTGAGTGTCATGATGCAACAGACCTTGCCCACACGAGCCCAGTCAGTTTAAGAACGTGACTTGTTGATAGAAATCTGAAATCATAGCAGGTGTTATATTCAGTGACCTGACCAGAGTAAAGTACACAAATACACACATTACACTAAGGTATTTTGATTGCTAGAAGTTGTCTTTGTTACCTTCATTACAGGAAACTTCTGAATACTTTGAATGGAAATTATGAACTGTATATGTCGTTTGCAGGCACGCTGTGCCAGGAGCTGGTAGACCAATGTGACCCCACCCCGTGCCAGAATGGTGGCAGCTGTGAGAGTCGTGTGGGCGGCTATGTGTGCCACTGCCTCAGCCAGAGCCAAGATGGCGTCTTGTACGGAGGCGTGGACTGCACCGTCGAGCTGGTCGGCTGTGACAGCCACCAGTGCCAGAACCAGGGCAGCTGCACGCCTTTCCTGGCGGACGACACCCACGGTTACTCTTGCTCTTGTCCCCCCGGCTTCACCGGACCCGTCTGTCAGACCACCACCACCTTTTCCTTTGAGCGCAGCGGCTACCTGCTGTTGCAGAGCCCCCTGGGGGACTCTGAGACCTCTTGCATCGTCACCCTGAGCTTCCGGACCGTTCTGCCCAGGGCGGTGCTCTTCCAGCGCCATAGCAGGGGGTTGCGGCTGAGCCTGGAGCTGGACAGGGGGCAGCTGCGTCTCACACTGAGTAAGGAGGCCCTGGCCGGAGAAGAGACAGAGATGAAGAGCCAGAGCCAGGCGCTGGAGCTTCCCCTCAATGTGACAGATGGAGAATGGCACGCTGTGGAGGCCGTATTGGATAACACGCTGCTCAGCTTCAGGCTTTTGGACGACACAGGGGTTTGCGAGAGCGAAGTCTGCAATGTAGTTGCCCCGATTAAGACAGCTCTGGCCGCTCTGCTGTCGCCCCTCCGAACCACATTCATCGGAGGCGTACCGGAGGACTCAAACAGTCCCACAGACATCGCTCGCCTCCCAGCCTTCATCGGCTGCATGCAGGACGTATACGTGGACTGGCAGCTGGTCGTCCCCCAAGAGTGGCTGAGCGACTCAGCGGAGAACGTCTCTCAAGGCTGCAGCCACAGGGACCGCTGCCTGGACGTGCCTTGCCAAAACAGAGGCCAGTGTATCAACCTGTGGCAGGGCTACCAGTGCAAGTGCCCGAGGCCTTACGAGGGACCAGACTGTGAGGAGGGTACGTTCACAGCCACGGACAACTAAAATTAAGAGTAGGGAAAACAAAAAGCCAGGTCTGCTTCATGTCACTTCTACCTTCTGGTTCTGTCTGAAGTCTTCTAAAGCTGACGGCTAAACATTGGCTGCTTCGCCCATTTCAAAATGAGCTATCTTCCCTAGAGAAAGTCAAGTTTGTTACATACAAGTACAACAAAAAGACGAGTAAAAGTTTAACCGTTTAATCAACGCAGTTTTGCCTTTATAGGCAATAAGCTAAAGTCCATACAGTGGGATCTACCAATCAACCAGACTGTAAGGCTAGGCTTTAAGCTACTTTGATTGATCAAGAGAGAATAACTAGGTCACTCTGATCACATTTGTTAATCAGCTAATTGAATAACATCCCCGGCTCTTGTTGTGTGACAGAATCACGGAGTCGAATTGAGGCCAGGTAAAAGTCACGGCAAAGGAGACAGGGAGAGATCCAATTAATGGACTGGATTAAGGACGTGAAAGAGAAAGAGAAGGTGGAATGCCAAGGCAATTATAAGAAATTGAGACCGGTGTATCAGATAAAAAGCGAGGATAAGTAGCGTTCAGTATTCTGGTTAGAACTCATTGGAACCTTTTTTCCATGGAGGATATCTATAGCATCTTGATTCTATCAAAGCAGATTAACAATCACAGTGACTTTGATAAGAGGCACGCACTTGCTTGCAACACGTGGGCACCCCGGCTCACGGAAGCTCCGAGTATCTAAAAAAGATTACATGATATTACATTACGTAACATTGATGAATATGAACACACTTTGACAGTGTCCTTCCGACTCTACTATTTTATTTTAGCACTGCTCTGGCTGACTTGATGGTGACGGACCCACAGGGGGAAAGCGCTGACGCTGGGAGAGAAAGTGTCTATGAGGGCTGACGGCAGCTCAAATTGCCTGCACTTTCCTCCCCCCTTTTTTTGTATGATATCAAGTAAAGATGAGAGGTGGAAAATTTCTGGTTGAGCATGTAAAAGTCCCTGCCATGTTTTTGCTCCTTCCGTGCACTAATCCATCTGATTCCACTCTTCAGATGCGCCCTCTGGGTTGACGCTACTCAGCAAATTCACACGGTTGACTCAAAGTCCTGGACTGTAATTTTACTTTCTGAAGCCAGATTTTCCACCTCTCAAGCCACAATGAAAGTTTCACTATTCCTTGCTCCCTCTTTACCCGATAAAACCTGTGTATTTTTCGGCTCCCCCTTCCAGAGTACGTGACGGCGCGTTTTGGGAACGAGGACTCGGAAAGCTACGCCGCATTCACCGTCGCGGACGACCTCACCCACGACCTCACCGTCTCCCTCTTCCTGCGCACCCGGCGAAAAACGGGACTCCTGCTGGCGCTCGCCAACAACGGCAGCCAGTACCTGCACATGTGGCTGGAACGCGGCAAGGTCAAAGTTCAGGTCAACAACTCCGAGAGCTTGGAGGGGGGGAGCGGCGTCAGCGACGGGGAGAGCCACTTTGTGAGTGTGGAGGTGGCAGGGGAGCGCATGACGCTGTACGTGGAGGCGGAGGAACAGGGCCACGTGCATGTCGGCACGCTCGGTGTCCGGGCGGAGGACCTGGTGCACGTTGGGGGTCTGCCGGAGCGGAGGACCACGTCGGCGTTCGGGGGCGACTTCAAAGGCTGCGTCCAGGACCTGAGGATCAACGACAGGCGGCTGCAGTTCTTCGATTTGGACGCGGCTGTGATGTCGTACCCTCTGGAGGTGATGGCCAACGTGAGCGCCGGGTGCTCAGGGGACGATGTCTGCAGCGTGAGTGGAAAAACACACAATTGGAGTCTTTGATCTATAGTTCATCTGTCATAAAGTATTTTTTGTATAAACTGTCACACAGGTAAGTTCATTTTTCAACCTCATTTCCTTAAGTGTAATGTAAAGGAAAACATAGTATTTTTTTTTTTTCCTACACCCAGATGTGTAAAATCTGCCCTCACCCCTCGCTGATGCCTTATTTATCGATAACTGAGGCACAGGGGCAATCGCAGTCACCGAAGAACTTAGTTGCGACTGCCCCACTCTGTTTGCTCTGGCCTATATCCAAGTTTTCTTACAGTGTCATTCACATCGGCACACACGGCACACAATTTTTTTTTTGTAGGTGTTTTTTTTTTTATATTTGTTGACGTTCTCCCGTTCTTTCCTCTTCAGAGGAACCCATGTCTCAACGGAGGCAGGTGCTTCTCTCTGTGGGACGACTTCGCCTGCACATGCCCACCCCACACGGCAGGGTGGCGCTGCGAGGAGGTCCACTGGTGCCTGCTCTCCCCCTGCCCCGGCGACGCAGAGTGCAGACTGGCCCTCAACCAGGGATATGAGTGTGAGTGTTTACTGGGTTCACTTGCTCAACACGGCTGGTACTTTCTCTGATCACGTCATGAACAGGAGAGCATCTCAGATTCTTCTGTAAATGAGATGAGATCTAGATGAGATGAGATCTAGAAAGTGCATGGTGATGTTATTTGTGGTTGTCACATATTGACATATTGTTTTTGCATCAAGGAATTACAGTAAAGAGACATAACAATAACAATGTAACATATATATATATATATATATATATATATATATATGTACATATATTCATTTTCATATATACATACATTATACATAATCTACATTGATGCTATTGTATTTATTTGGTTATTTCTATTTGTTTGTTGATTTGTTTATTCAATCATTTCATTATTTATATTTGTTTTGAACCAGGCCTAAGAAATGAAGGTGTTCACAAATTAGGCTTGCATGTATCCCGGCTCATCTTTGAGCTTGTGATCTTTCTGTGAACGGTGTCTCCTCTCAGCTGGTGTGTAACACACGGTTACGACATGCTGAACTGTATCCTGGCCTTAATCTTCTTGTGCAATATGTGCTCTATGAAGCAGGACGGGAGCGAGGCCAGATTGGCCCTTTTGTAAGGGATTAGTGATGATTTGCATAGCTGCCCGTCTGCCCATTCTCTGTGATTAGCTGTTAGACGGTTGAAGACCCGGCTTTGTGACATCACAGATGTTTTCTTTTTCTATAAATCGACTCGTCTGTCTGTCTTGGAGGATTTAGATATCAAATTAGCGTATTGCACTTTTGTGCACTGTTTAATGAGTTCACTGAAAAACTCACACCTACATCATCGTGTCTTAGTGTCTATGAAGCAAATAAGAATAGATCAAATCAACAGAGGAAGACCATCACCAAGGGTTTACTTCAAATGATTAAATGGACTGTAAAATGGTAAATAGACTGAATTCCCAAAGCACTTTTCTGCCCTATAAGGCCAACTCAATAATGCATCAAAAAACACCGTTCATGTCTTTTGACACACGGACCTGCGCACACACACACACACACACACACACACACACACAAACACGAGTGTGCAGTGGAGGGGTTTAGTCTCTTTGAATAAAACCTGGACTCTTTTTGCAAGGAGGAGCCAAGGAATCCAAACAACAACAACAAACCATTCAATTCTCTGCTTTCCTCTGCACCTCCAGGCTACTCCAACGCCACCTTCCTGAACGACAGCAGCATCTTGTCCTACCGGGGTAATGGAGTCATCCAGAGAAATCTAACCAGCGTGTCTCTGAGCCTACGCACCAGGAACCGCCACGCGGCCGTCCTGCACGCGGAGAAGGGCCCAGCCTTCATAACCCTCTCCGTCCAGGACGGGCTGCTCTTCATGGAGGTGCACGGCACGGCCGGGGGGGAGGAGACCCGGGAGGGCTCGTCCATGGTCAGCTTAAGCAGCAGGAGGATGGTGAGCGACGGGGAGTGGCACAGTGTGCACCTGTTCATGGCGGCGCCGTGGGCGCAGACCTCCCGCTGGACGCTGGTGCTGGATGAGGACGCGGAGGAGGCCAGCACCTCCTCCAGTGAGGGCAACAACCTCAACTTCCTCCGGCAGGGCGTGGACATCTTCCTCGGGGGCCTGGGACCCGAGGCGGGCTGGACCCTGACCGGGTGCCTGGGCACCGTGGAGCTGGGCGGCATCGCCCTCCCCTACTTCAGCTCTACCGAGGTCATGGCGCCGCGCACGCAGGACGAGCAGTTCGTGCGCACGTCGCAGCTGCCCCCGCTCGCCGGCTGCAGCGGGGGCCCGGTGTGTGACCCCGACCCCTGCCTGAACGGCGGCGCATGCCGGGACCTCTTCAACCTGTACCACTGCAGCTGCGCCGAGGGCTGGGCCGGCCGGCGCTGCGACTTCTTCACCGACACCTGTGCCTCGGGCCCCTGCGCCCACGGCAACTGCAGCGTGAGCGGCACGAGTTACGAGTGTGACTGCGCATTCGGCTTCACGGGGGACGACTGCGACGAGGAGGTGGACGTCTGCGAGAGACACCTGTGTGCCAACGGAGGAACCTGCCTGCACGGCCCTGACCGCTACGCCTGCCTCTGTGCTGAGAACTACACCGGGCCCCACTGCAAGTAAGCGACACTGGGAAGGACAGGTGGTAGGACAGAATACATTCAATTACACCAGAATGAACTAGAATAGAACTGAACTCAACTGAATGGAAAATGTGTTATATTTTAATAATTGCCTCATGGATGTCATCCATTCTCTCTCTCTTGTCGAAAAACAGACCAGAAGCAACAGCCGCACTGAACGACAATGAAAAACCACATAAAAGAAACGCACATATTTTTATTTGCGTCTTGAAAAGCGTGCATCTCCGCACTCTTTTCTTAAGTAAACTCCTTTGAAAGCGCCGCGAAAACACAGCAGTGAAAAAGAGCCGCGCAGAAAATAAATCTGCGCGGCTCGCTCAGTTGAGGCGACCCGTATTAGAAACCAAAAAAAACAACACCCCTACAACTCTAAGTGTTTTCCGCGCCTCCGCCGCCGTTAAGCATTTCAACCGCGTCTGAGAGCGAGTGCCGTCAGAAGAGGCGGCGAGGAGGAGCGGGGGCCTCGTCTGTAGAATAATCAGCGCGGGCGCGGCTCCCTGTCATCCGCCGTTTGCCTCCGAGAGCCACCGGGGGAATGCCTCCAACCATTTATCCCCGTAAACACATGCCGCGCACTCCCGCAGTCACTCCGGCTCACGGGGGGAAGCAGCCGACTCTCTCAGCAAGCCACCGGATCAGTCACTCGTCGTCGGCTTTTACTGGGAGCGGCTTTTTGCAACAGAGTTTTTTGTCTTTATCAAAAAAACAACTCTTTTTTGTTGTTTCTTTCTTTTGTTTGTGTCTCAGTGCCTGTTCTCTCCACCCAACCCCCTCTCTCTCTCTGTCGCTACTCTATCCATCTGTTCCTCTCCAGTGAGCGAGTTGAAGAAATTCCATGGTACATTCTTGTCAGAAATGTGTAAGTTGTTTTTGTTTCACCTCATGTGTTTCTTGTTTGTTTGGTGTTACCTATTTGTTTCTCGGTCGCTGCGTACAAAGTCTTCCACCTTTCCTTTGCAAAACTGACAAGTGAATCTATTAATGCTTTTTGTGCATTTTGCATTCGTCTTGCAGTGGGGGGAATATTTTGGAAAGCCAAACAAGCATCAGAAACATCCGGAAAAAGCGTAAAAAAAAAAAGTTACAATTAAGTTCCACTGTAATGCCAGTGTTATGAGTCATGGGTTCCCCAGTGATGTACATTTTAATACTTTATTTTTGACGTGATCTGGGGAGTTTGTGCAGTAAGCTGCTGCTCCATCCACAGTATCATCATAGTTTTCGTGGCCTTTAAGACTCGCCGTCTTCGCCGTCTTCCCCGGTACATGTGATCGGCTTGGCCCTGAGTCGCCGATCCACCGCAGATCTTAAATCCCATCATCCTGGTCACCTCCTAAGCCTCTTTGTCTCCCTGGCGGTGAACAGCGGGATTTCAGTCGCAAACCCTTCGTGAACCCGCTGACCCCCCCCCCCCAATGCAATGCCACCACCACAACAACTGGAACTAGTGATGGCGGAAGAAAACAAAACAAGTACATACGTCGGGGTTCAGTTATTTGAATGTGAGGCACCTTCTGTGTTTGCCGTCTGCCAGACGCCCCAAGCTGCTGGTGTCGGTGTGCGGGGACGACACCAGGAACTACACCTGCTTCAACGGGGGGAACTGCACCGAGCGAGAGCTGTCCTGCGACTGTCCACAGGGCTTCACGGGCCACCGGTAAGGCGGCGGGGGGGAAAGCAGCTCTGGATGAGCGGCCGACAGTTAAAAATATTGAAAGAACTTGCGGACATTTCATAAACACGGGCGATCCAAAGTGCCTTCCACAAGACCTGTCTCAGTGATAACAGGCATTTTAAACACACTTAAACATGGCAGGACTCTAACCCACACCCACTTTGGTCACTGAGAATACTGAGGCCACGTCCACTTAGATCATTGAGTTTGTAACCCAGCCTTCACATTAAGACGGTGGGCCACACCCACTTTGGTCACTGAGATTCTCGCCCAGCCTACAGACATAAACATGCCAGGGCTCAAACCCGCACCCACTTTGGTCGTTAGGACTCAAGCCCAAGAGTCTTACGAGAAAAATGTAGGAAATCAATGGAATGGAAATCAAGAACCTCATTCGTTCTGTCTCTCCCTCCTTCTCTCTTTCTGTCCTCTTTTCCTTCGACCCCAAAGGTGTGAGCAGGAGGTGGACGAGTGCAAGTCCAACCCCTGTCTGAACGGCGGCTACTGTCGCAACCTCATCAACAAGTTTGTGTGCGTGTGCGACATGAGCTACGCGGGCGACCTGTGCCAGACGGACGTAAGCGACATTTACTTTTATGTGGCGGTGCTGCTGTGGCAGAACCTCTTCCAGCTGCTGTCCTACCTCATCCTCAGGCTGGACGATGAGCCCGAGGTGGACTGGGGAGGAGAAGAGTGATTCTAAAGTCTGCGTGCGTGTGTGTGTGTGTGCGTGTGCGTGTGTGTGTTTGCAAGAAGATTCACGAACAATTTGTTCATTGGGAACTATTTGTCCTGTTGAATGACTCGGCTGTCTGGAGGCGCTGTACAAACACGTGTGTTCGTACAGGTCTGAATATTTGTAGGGCAATTTTTTGGTCGGCAGCGTGGCGGCCGCCAGTAATCACTGAGCCAGTGCAGTCGGCTGTAAACATGCTCATCAGGAGCACGCTGAGCAGGTCACACTCAGGTTGTAATGGATAAACTGTCGGGCGGAGCTGCTCACCGTGCCTTAAAATGACACTGACGTGTCCCTCCGTGCTCGAGGGGTTATGGTGTCGCAAGGTCACTGTTGAATAATAAAAATACAATGTCACTGTCAAGAAGCAGCTCTCTGAGGAGGTAGAGGTAGAGGACGAGTACACCCTGTACGTAGCGACACAGGGGAACACCAAAAAGAACAATTTTGCAATTGCACAGGATAGCTATTGTGTTTTAAGAGTTGTGTTTTATATTCGATTATGCACTTTGGGTGTTTGTGATGAACGCAATAGCGCAACGGATTAATCATTTTATTTTGCGGCGTGAGTCAGTCATTGAATTTACAGGAGGGTGGCAGCAACAAAGGCCCTCAAAGGTCACTGGCACTCCCAGGAGCCCCCTCTGGGCTCTCCAGCTCAGATCCATCTCAGTGACCTGGTTGGTGTGTGTTGCGCTGAAGTGTCCAGGTGGAGTTCCCTGGAGCCCCGTACCTCTTGAAACCCTGTCGAAATTGGAGGCGGATAAGTTATTCATCCCCCCTGCCTTGCGGAGACATCCAGGTTTTACCGTGAGGATCGGGGCCCCCCTCGATTCCACCTCCGTCAGAGCCTCTTAACTCGTATCGTTCGACGGGTCTGGCTCAGAATGTCGTCGCAGGTGAAACTGAATCCGGTCCTTTCTGCACCGTCGTCATCGGTCCTGTCTGTCTTTCATTACGGTCCCCCCCCCCCCTCCCCGCGCGAGCTCTCCAATGTGAATCTCGCTCGTTCGTCTTGTTGTTGTTGGTGTCACGTGTTCCATCCCAGGTCCTGTCCTGTCCCGTGTCTTTCTCATTTTCCAATAAAAACAAAACCAAAACTCTCTCATCAGCTTTGGTCTGTTGTCTTCTCTCCATCCATCTGTGGTTTATCTTCTGTCTTCAATCAAACGTCATCATCCATCCACCACCAAGAAAATCTGTGTGTCTGCAGGCCCTTGAAATGTCTTGAATTCAGTTGAATTCAGTGACAAATATTAAGTCCTTGAAAGTCATTAAATAGTCTTAATAGTAGTCTTTCTAATACCCTAAAACTACTGATTTATTCCAGTTTCTAATCAATGACCACAAGGAAACTGAAACAGTTCATACAATGGTCTATTTTGTAACTTTCCCTATTTTTTTTGCGAATACTTACCTCTGCCCTGCACCAAATCTATTGTACTTAACTGAGAGAGAGATGATTTGTCAAAAGATCAGTCTTAAATATCCCTCAAATTAGTCTTAAAAATGCATAAAAATTAACTCTGGGATGCCAGCGGGCACCCTTGTGTGTGTGCGTGCGAGAGCAGTGCATGCGGCCGTCAGGCGGCTTGCATCACGCCAAAGATAGCAACATAATCTATGTTAACAAGATAGACGGAATTATTCCTCTAATAACCTTGGGTTCACCAAAACACACACACACACACACACACACACACACACACACACACAGGCACTGAGTCTCGATTTTCTGCTTGTTAAACTTTTTTGTCTTTCTGACTCTATCTATACACGCGAAGGCACGCACGTGTACGTACACACACACACACACACACACACCCAGGCAGTCTTTCTTTTGCATACACATTTAATTTCCTCTGTTTCTAAGTTCAGTCCCTATTCATTTATTATATATATATATATCACAAATGATATATATATATTTATATACATGCATGTATATATATATATGTGCATATATATTTATATATACAGTATATATGTGTGCACACTCACACACATTTTGCAGTGATGGGTTGGACAGGTGGCCCAAAGGGGTGAGAAAAGTGGAGGAGGAAATGGGAAGTCGTTTTTCAGTGTCTGTGCTGATGTGGCCGTCCTTTGAGAGGGAAGGGGAGTAGAGTTGTGCTTTGCCAGCAAAAGCAATGAAAAGAAAAACACACACACACACACGCGTGCACGCACACGCGCACGCACACATGGAAAATACGCAGAAGACGTAGTATGAATTGCAGTTTCAGCAGAGTGCTGGTGGCATTCACACAGACTCGCTCCTGCCTGGGAGAAATGCTATAAGGGCAGCTTATCTGGCAGGTAGAGTCATTCATCCACACACACACACACACACACACACACACACACACACACACACACACACACACACACACACACACACACACACACACACACACACACACACACACACACACACACACAGTATATTGACATTGCTGACAGCAGAGAGGCATCAAGGCTCTTCTCCGTTTGACTGTGTAGCTTTTATGTGTGTGTCTGTGTGTGTGTGGCGGGGAGTCGGCTGTTCCGCTCAGCTCACGCCGTGCACCTCAGAGACTGGTTAGCGAGGTGCGTCCCGGTGCGTCTCGGCAGGGGCAGCCAGTGACTGATGGTGGGCTCTCGCTGGAGGTGGCCATGACAGGTAAGCACTTTTTTCTCCGGGAAAACGACGGGATCCAAGCTGCCCCGGGGCACACGACACAGAAAAGTTGCTGCTGGCTGTTGTGTTGTTGTGTTGGTGATCTTTCTGAGGTAGAATCGAGTCAATTCTCAATCGAGAATGTTTTGCTTTGTTTTTTGGGTGTGTGTTTATGTGTGTGTGAGGGGGGCTCTTCTCATGATTTGGGTGAATCTTTGTGACAGCTCGGCGCGTCCCCGCCCCGACACCGACACTGACCACCGTCGCCCACGTGAGTGCATCCGCCTGCGCACCCAGCGGACGGTCAACGTCAATTAGTGTTAGCAGCTGCTGCACGGGAGGCTCTGGGTTGGACATTAATTCGATGTGCTATGTGTATGCGCTTGCGTGCGTGCGTGCGTGCGTGTGGAATGGCGGGTCTGTGATTGGGGTGGAGGTGGAGGTGGAGGTATTTGGTCTGTGTGCGCTTGAAACAGACCCGTCAGGTTCCTCCTTGAGTCCCCGAAAAACGTGTGTTTCACAGTCACACACGACACGCAAAGCTGAGTTGTTTTTTTCTGCTTTTGTTTGAGCGTTTCTGGCAGAGGGTGGAGGTGGAGCTTGAGGCTGGGGGTGATTTGGCTGGTGGTGGTGGTGGTGTGTGTGGAAGCATATGTGCACTTACCAGGGGTGGAAGTGACAAATTACAATGACTCACTTCACTGTATTGGAGTCATTTCTTTTCAGCACCCGTTGGATTTGCTCAGAATCTTAAAACCAAAACCAACGACAACCATATTGATGTAATCAGTGGTTCTCAACTGGTGGCTCTCGATCCTAAAATAAGTAGAGGGTCTGTTTCAGGTGGACGGCAGGTGTATTATGCGTTTTAATTCCTTTCTGCCAAGTTTTCCGATGCTCTGCTTTTATTTCCGAAACACCGTTTAAACCTGCGTCACGTGGCCACTTTTGTGAAACATATCACCAACGTCCAAATTTGAATTAAATGAGAACTAGAGACGGCACCAATCACCGCTTTTTATTTTGTGATACGGACATATCTGCCGATATCGACCCTGGTCTGATGTGTTTTTTCTCTTTATCAACTCTTTATAGCTTCAAATGAATTGCTCACTTACACCCGCTGCTCTGCACCCGTTTACAGCGTCAAAGCGGAAGCAAGAAATAAATGAGAAGGGTCCAAATCTTTAATTAAGTTTCTTCTTGAATGAAAACTAAAACTAATGACACTTCCACTTGAACACGCATTTGACACTATTTACACCTTTGCCGCTCATACCTGCACTGACGGCTTCATGAGCGTGGATCTAGCACGTGTGTATGTGTACAGTGTGTGTAACCATGTGACCCCCCCCCCTCGCAGACGGAGCATGCTCCATATGGCTCGCTGGTGGCCGCGGTGCTGGCACCATGTCTGGTTGCCTTGGCGATCGTCGTGGCGCTGGCGTTGGCACTGGCCAAGCTGCGGGAGAGGCGGCGGACGGCGGGAGGTTCGTCTCCACGGCGACTCCAGGGTCCCGGAGGCTCAGACCCCCCCGCTGTGTCAGCAAACGTATCCATCAACACCCTGGCAGCGCGGGTGGAGCGCCTGGTGTAATGGAGTCAGGAGATGGGGAGAGAGAGAGTGTGTGTGTGTGTGTGTGTGTGTGTGTGTGTGTGTGTGTGTGTGTGTGACACGCGTGAAATTGGACATCATAGTTTCTATGTGGCGTCCAGAGGGAGAAGTGGTTGCCTGTGACAACGGTCATTAGGAACAGATCAGCGGCCATTGTTGAGAAATAACTGACCGCTGAGCGCCACTATTGACCAATCAGAATAGAGTATTCCAGAGCTGTGTACAGTAATAAACTTATGTCCTTATAAACCCTGTCTTAATAAACGCTCTTTAAAGCTCTCTCTCTCTCCACTACTCTGTCCTTCTCTTCCTCTCTCCTTGTTTCTTTTGTTAACCTTCCATCCCTCTCTCTATCTTCAGCTGACCTTGGAGGGTCTGACCGCTGACCTCCTGCTGTCCATCAGCCTGGTGTCCGTGGTGCTGCTACTGGCGCTGGTCCTCACCACCGTCGGCCTGGTGGTGGCGCTCAACCGCCGTGCCACCCACGGCACCTACAGCCCCAGCCGGCAGGAGAAGGAGGGCTCGCGGGTGGAGATGTGGAGCATCTCGCAGCCTCCGCCCATGGAGAGACTCATATGAGGACCAGCTCCGTCCACCACTCCTCAATGGATCTCCATCAATGTGTAGCTGGCCATCAAAATGACTCGAAAAATCCTGAGTGACCGTCAAAAATGCATCTCAACACCTGGTGCCACTCCGTTCATCCACGGACTGTTTTCAAAATATTTTGAAGAAAGTTTCAAAATGGAAGTGCCTATTTTAGTTGCATGTGATGTGAAACCTTTGATTTCAATAGTGTCAGACATGTACCTCATCCACTGTAGAAATACTGTATGTATATAATCCAGATTAATACATACATATGGAATGTGGGAAGGGTAGAAGATAGGATAGAAATCCCGTGATCTGAATATTAAGTCTGAACACAAGAGGAACTGACCTCCACTCGTCTCATTTGAGGTAAAATGCCTTTTCAGTTCTTCCTCTACTGAATGAATTTATTTTGCAGTAACCACTCCCATTTTATTTAACCGAATCTACATTCCTATTATTTAAGAATGTACTGAGTGTTAAGCTTGTTAGGAATAGGTAGATACATTTAAGTGCAAATTAAGTGTATATGATAATAACTTTGCATTTTCTTCGTACAAAATTGTAATCAACTGTAGATAGTAACAGGAAATAAAGTAGTCAAAAGTATAGTGCGATAATACATGAGGAGAAACTAGGCCGTATTGTCCACCAATGTGTACAATTAATTACTGAAGCTTGTAAATATGAGTTAATTATTACACTTAGTACTTTCTCTAATTGTTGTACTAACGGTGGTTACATTTAATATGCTTACTTGTTATGCTATGTTATTTCCTGTATACTTATTTTAGGTAATAATCAATATTTAATGTAATGTGCCAATTCTTACCTCCTAATAACCTAATAAATATTAGGTGATTATTGCCCCTATTATCCTATCTCATGTAATAACAGATAATTACATTATTTGTAATCAACAATAATTTCTGGAGATTACCTGGTCAAATAGGTTATTGTACTTGTCATTTCATGATATTAACTACAATTACTTACTTTTTTGTATAATTACCAAAAAGTAGTCTACACTTAGTAATTGTCCCTTAGTTATTCCTGTCCTGTCCTGTTAAATTACTTTTTTTTTTAACCAATGTATGTTGAATGTTTATAAAAAAGCAATATGATTCAAATGAGTTGATTTGTGTTAATTTATTACCTCCTGTATCATATCCAATAGAATGTGGCGTAAAACTCAGATTCTACTTGTATTTATATTTGTGGTTTTTTTTTTATCCTAATCAGCATAGTCACTCCCAAGAAAGCTACAACTGAATAAAATCTCAATATGTTGCTGTAAACTGGTGTAAAGTACATGTTTCCGTTGATTAAACACTTTTTTTTTTTTTTTTTTTAAGTCATCAGTCAGTGGTTGCATAAACATGAAACATAATTTATTTTCATTTCACAGTGCATACTGTCGTGTATGGCTGTACCAGGTTGCTCGGTTGTAAGACGTTAGATTCTCATGCAACGCAAGTGTGCGCCGACTGAAATTAAACCAAAAAGAACAAAAAAAAAAGCACATGAGTTTACCAGCACGCTGTAGTTGAAGACCATTACAGTACCAGAACAACAACGTCCGCTCCCAGGTCGTCACCACGTTGGACCACGGCTGATTACTAGCTGTTTAAAATACATCCAGGAGAAAGAAAGCAGTTCCACCCAGGTCACCGCTTTGAAGAGAAAACTGAACAGAAAAAAAGGACGACCGTGGTACCTTCAAAAGAGGCGTGAGCCAATTTCAGTATTTCTCATCCTCTCCAATATTTCCATATAATTTTGACGAGTTAAAAAAATAAAACAATAATAATAATATTAATAATAATAATAATATAAAGAAGCATTGTTCAAAAGCAGCCGGAAAAGAATTGATCATTACAAAAGCAAAAAAGGAGAATCTAGTTCCCTCTCTTTCTCAGACACATTTAAGTACAAGGGCATGTGGCTTCACAGCACTGGCTGGCTACTAACATATATCCAAATATACATCCAAATATATATCTAAATATACAGTATATCCAAGGTATAATCAAAATGTATATCCAAATATATATATAAATATATATCCAAAAATACATCAATTTAACCCAATATAAAACTGTCCCAAATCAGAGCCTTGATTCACCAATGTGCAGATTCCTGTCAGGACATTGCAGGACGGTCGTACGTTAATGGCATTAACCAACGACACCAGAGACACCGGAAACCTTTAAACCATCGTCACCAGAAGCTGTGGAAAATACCGCTCGAGTGTTTCCGTGGCGACCTCGAATTCCAAACCAAAGAAAACCAAAGAAAACCAAATAAAAGCGAAGCGAAGGCAAACAACACTAAATCTGAGACTTCCACGATGAAACCGGCGCAAGGCGGTGAAATATGAAAGACTACTCTGTTCATCCTCTGATCCGATGAAACGTGATAAACACTGAATTCCCTTTCCCATG
Organism: Zeus faber; assembly: GCF_960531495.2. NCBI lineage: Eukaryota > Metazoa > Chordata > Actinopteri > Zeiformes > Zeidae > Zeus > Zeus faber. The sequence goes on along the minus strand of NC_137193.1, from coordinate 59,414,282 downwards.
TCAGCAGTAGGGATCACATTCCGAAAGGTGGAAAGAGTATGACAGATATTTACATGCAGATACCGGATGCCGAGTGTCAGTCCATCGGGGACCAGCAGGGGGGCGGAGTCACCACAGTCGAGCACGAAACGACCTGAGGTTGATGTGTTTATATGTTCTACTAAACAATGAAGGGTCAAAAAAAAATAACATCTTAACATTCAATTGATGGGAGTCCATCATACATTTATCAACACCTTTCATATATTTATATCTATAAATTATCAATGTAAAATATACTCAAGCCGGCAAAAATACAAGTCTAGCGGTCCCCAAAAATAATTTCTCGTCGTTAGGAAATTAAAAATTATATTTTGCAAGAGCAACCCGTTTGAATAGTCTGCGGAGAGTTCTCTGAGTCACAAAGAAATAAAAGAAAATCAGACAAACCGAGAAAGCGACGCTCATAACATAATTAAAAAAAAGGGGGGGGGGGGGGGGGGACTATGGGATTCAAAGATTCTCTTCTTCTTTCTTACTGTGTGAATCAGCGGCAAAGCAGGATAATAAATAACGAGGGACAGACTTTCTTTTCAAATGATCGTGAAGTAAAAAGTAAACAGTGACGGCTGCGCTCTCTGGTTCCATCTCCGCGCCACGCCGCGTCCGCCGCGCGTTGCTAGACACCAAGCGGCGACCGAGCGGCACACCGTTAACACCCGGCGCAAGAGAAACCGCTCCCACACGGCCGCGTCTTCTGTTGTTTTTAAATTAAAAAAAAAAAAAAAAAGGTCAAAGACTCAACCAAAAGCTTTCTCACATTAGGAACCCATTAGACTCGCCGAGCGTTTCAAATAAACCCGGCGTTCCGACGGATGTTACGGTGACGTTTTTTTTTGGACCGTTTTCTTAACAGCTTTGCATAGTAAACAGTTTGAAAGTGTTCCGACACAACCGAGGCCAGAAGAAAAGATCACTCGCAAGCAAATACATACATATTATTTCATGTTTTTTTTCTGAAATTCCTCCGACCGATCCACGGGCCCTTTATTTTAGGAGCACGGCAAGCGCTTTATGGGCGACTCGTTAACGCAGAGCCGCGCCGGAGGGAGGGGGGAGCGAGCCGCTGTTAAAGCGCCAGAGCGGCCGGCGTGCGACATAAATCACCGGAACAACGGCTCGTAAACATCAGAACCCCAACGCAAGCGGGAAAACACTCCCGCTCCTCGCTCTGTCGGCCTCCGTCGGGAAGGAGGAGGAGAAACCCCGGACGTCGTGTTCTCTCCATGGGAGAAACATTTTAAGTACCTTTTTTTTTTCTGTTTGTTTTTTGCTTTACTAACGCTAAAAAATAAACTGGCTCTTTCCTCAACTTTACATCCATAGAATTTCTCTCTGACGCCATCGCTGCGTTACAGTACAATCATCCAACGTTGCATCCAATCACAGTGTGACACTGTTTCCTTTCAGTGTGTGTGTGTGTGTGTGTGTGTGTGCGTGACAGAAGACTGGATGTGCGATTTTTCGGGAGAGAAAAGTACACGTTTGATGGGGACCGATAATATCCTGGCTTCGAAAGAGAGAGAGAGAGCGAGAGAGAGAGAGAGAGAGAGAGAGAGGAATGGACATGCAAAACAGCCTTTTCAAATCATTCATTTCGCATTTCCTGTAACTGAACACACACACATATAAATATATATATTAAAGTACAGTGCTGCATAACCACCGTATCTGTTCATAACACTGTGATCTGATTGATCTAATTTGCCTTTTTAAAGTACCTTTTTCGTATCGTTGACACATTAAGACAAACCTCACGCCTCTGTTTAAGGCATGGTGATAGAAAAGCGCTGCTACACAGTGTATCCAAGTCCAAAAAGAGTCGCTTTTCGTTTTTGTCTTGTACCAGTGATGGGTGAATCGTCATCCTCGAGTGCAAATTGGGCGACGTGGGCGGGAAATGTTCGTAGACGCCCTGGGGAGGGCGCGAATGCTGACGCGACACGTGCGGCCGTGAGACGTCGTCCCTTCTTACATAGCGCCGGAGCCATTTCTGGGTTCTTTGTCGTCCCCTCCTGGTCGTCAATTCACACTTCACCTGAAATATAATCGTGTCGACTCGGTTTTTTTTCCTAAGCTAGCATGTTTCGCTGAGGGAAAAAAAACCCCAAAAAAAACAAAAAAAAACTATGAATGATCACACCCGTTTTCTAGAGAATGAAAGGGCACAGGGGCTGAAACAGTGTGAATGTGGTTGGGGAGTATTTTAATGGGCGACTTAGGGGCGTGAGATTTTCCTCAGGACTCGTCCGAGGCCTCCCCCTGGACCTGGCTATGGCTGTTGTTGGCGTTGCAGTGGACCTGGGAGGGCTGCATGCTGCCCTGCAGCACCGGGCTGAGGCAGCACATGGACTCGATCTCCTCCAGGAGGCCTTTCTCCTGCACACCGGTCGCCCCGGAGCTCTCCCCGGCCTGCCCCAGACAGAGGCCGAGGCCGAGCCCCAGGACACCGTCCTCCTGGACCCCCTTCTCCCAGGGGACCTGCACAGCCACCTGGCTGGCCCTGGACGGGTTGCGCTGGCCTCTGCTGCCCTGCCACTGCAGCGCCTTCTCCTGGTACTGCTTCACCGTCTCCTTGGACAGCACCTTCCTGCGCAGGATGCTGGTGGAGGCCGGGTGATGGTTCTGGGGCGGCTGGGGGGGCTCGATGGCCAACTGGGGATTGGAGATGGTCCGGGACCTGGCGGCCGGTGGGGTGCGCAGAGCTTTACGAGACAGCGAGGGGGAGCGGGAGGAGGCGTCCGTGGTCGGATGAGGGAGTGCTTTGGGCTCAGATGGGGGAGTGAACGCGTCGTGGTTCCAGCTCGAGGCGGTCACGATGATGGTGGCGGGGCGGGCCGGCGGCACCGAGGTGTGGTTCTGCGAGCCCTTCAGGCAGCTCTTGTTGGGCTTCCTGCGCGGGGACGGGGGGAGGTGCTTTCCGTGGACCGCGCTGTCGTCCTGGCCCATATTCCAGCCCCCGGGGTCACCCCGCCCCCTGTGACTCCCCCACATGCAGGTTCAGGGGAGGCCGGGGAGTTTTTCTAAAAAGAGGAAAAACCCAAACGAGACACATCGGTCTAAACTGCACTGAAATGCAAAGAGAGGCACTCACAAAGTGGTTATCAACCTGGGGTCCGGGACCCCTAGGATTTCAAGAGGTTCTAGGGGGTCCCAATTAAAATAATTAATAGTTTAACTTCACCAATATTTCATTGACAAAACCTTAGCTCTGTTACTGAATGTACAACAATGACTGTTTTATTCATAGTTTTACGGTTATCTACCTAACTATAGTATGGGAGTTTGGACATTCATCATAACGAACAATAAAAATCTTCTCAGATCGGGGTCCAGAGAGAATCTTATCAAACAGGTTCCTTGACCCAATGCATATCAAATTGAATGTCCTTGATATAAAAAATGGTACGAAGAGAATTACTTCAGATAACAGAGGCAGAATTAAGAAACTTGATTCGACATGCACACACCCAAACCTGCGGTTGCCATTGGTGACCCAAACGGCTTACCGGGCCGGTGTAGTCCAGCTCCTCTATGGAGCGGAAGAAGTCCAGGCTCTTGGCTGCGCTGAGCTTGCCCTGCTCGATGGTGGTGGTGTTCAGGGAGTCCAGGATCTCTTCTAGCAGGTTCATCTGGCCGGCGTGCGACGCCTCCATGTCCAGCTCCAGCGAGTCATCGCTGTCTTCCACGTAGGACGCCACCTCGCCGCTGTCCTCCGAGGAGATCCTGGGGACAGCAAGGAGGGGTGGGGGGGGGGGCACTGTGACCAGATCCTCCGGTTGTGTGGGATTTCTCCATACACAAACACACACACCAGTCACATAAAATATATTTTGGGTATTGAGCAATATGACTCAATCCCTTGATCTTTAGACTGTTCTTTTTAGGGCAAAGAGAATGGTTTAAGACCTGGAGCTTCTCTGTCGGCCTTTGCTATTACCAACGTTGGGCACTTGGGGGCAGTATTACCATGAAAAAAGAGTGACTAAATGGACTTGAAAATGAAATAAGCCTACCTCACTGCTAGAAAAATACATAAAGTCAGATATGCAATGAATTTGATACATAATTAAAATAACTATGTATATTGAACACACACATTTATTTCCCTTCGAGCACGAATAAAGTATCTATATACCGCTCTATCTAATCTAAATAACAAAACATGAAAATTATGTGAATAGCAGATAGTTTTGTAGTTCTGATCTTGGTGAAATAAAAAGCTAAACATCAGCCCTTACTTGCTGGCGGTGTCCAGCTCATCGTCGTCCAGCACAAACCCTAAAGCCAGGTCCTGGGGGCCTGTGCTCATCGCAGCCTTGCTGAAGTTGTGCTGTTGATGACAGAAGGACAACACACAAACTAAGGATGATGCAGCTCAGAGACATATGGGGGCGTTAAAAGGCTGAAAGTGTGAATGGACAAAACCCAGAAAAAGGGGTTGAAGGATGAAGGATTTTGTAAACTAAGTCGTAGGACGCAAAATAAATATGTCTGGATTGTTCCTGGTTGGAGCCGTGTGACAAGTATGCTTTATTGAGCTCGGACGCCCAAGGAGAGAGTAAATTGTCACCATTTATTTTGTCCTGGGATTAAAATATTGAAGATCCCTTTCGGTGTTTCATCAAACTTACTAAACTCTGTGTGTGTGTGTGTGTGTGTGTGTGTGTGTGTGTGTGTGTGTAATGCTGTGCATGTCATCAAGATTTCCAATCTCCACACATTCCACGTCAAAATATCGTCCTGTTTTACAAAAAAAACATATAAGGATAAAATGATTACCGTTTATCATTGTTGAATAAAGACTGTGTACTATAGGTTTAATAAGCCACCTGTGTACCATGTTTAATGGGCAGCTTTAAGAAAAGAGAGGCTTTACTGAGCGGGGCAGGGCCCTCCCTCATGGGAGCCCAGATCTGCCCTAGGCCACTTATTAACATGCCTTCCACAGCTACACACACAGAAACATGTGTGTGTGTGTGTGTGTGTGTGTGTGTGTGTGTGTGTGTGTGTGTGTGTGTGTGTGTGTGTGTGTGTGTGTGTGTGTGTGTGTGTGTGTGGAGTTGTGGAAGCGTATGTGTGGAGACTCACGACATTATTTTAAATATACAAACATGCTCATCCGTTTGCATTCGTCTATGTGTTTCCCAGGTTCTGCCTCGACCTCCAGCCTCCATTTAACTACCTCAACCCTTTGTTTCCCGTCCCTCTGTTTCTGTTTATCCCCCCCCAAATTATACTGTACATGTTTTGTAGCCATATGCGTGCTTGGAGGAAATAGCAAACTGGCGAGCGGCAGGATTAGTGACTGGTGAGGCTGGCGGTGTGGGTTAGCCGAGTCAACAAGCGGGCCTTTTGCCTCTCTCACTTTATCCCCCCCTTTGGTATGTTTTCAGGAAAGCCAGCTGTGCGCGCACCTCCTGTACGGATGCATGCTTGTCACAATACCCAAGCAAATAACTGAGCGGAGATGGAGCTGCGTAGAGAGAGAGAGAGAGAGAGAGAGAGAGAGAGAGAGAGAGAGAGAGAGAGAGAGAGAGAGAGAGAGAGAGAGAGAGAGCGAGAGTGTGTGTGTGTGTGTGTGTGTGTGTGTGTGTGTGTGTGTGTGTGTGTGTGTGTCTTAGCATTTTGTTGCGGTTAGGAAATGAATGTATTTCGTGACATGAGTGTGTTGAAGAGACAGAGAGAAAATAAGTTGAACAGAAGATGGGAGAGAGTAAAAGAGCAAGCGAGAAATGAAAACTTAATGGTAAAAAGTGTGTGTGTGTGTGGGGGGGGGGGGGGGGGGTTGAGCGAGAGAGAGAGCGAGAGGCAGAGGGATAGCTAAAAGCCGGGGAAATAAAGTGGTGTTGGGGGTTAAGGGCCGCGGCGGGCATTGGAGAGACGGTCCTGATTAGCCCAGATGAGTGCCAGCCAGACAGGCAGAATGTAACGTGTGGCTGGCCTGGGCTCATTTAGGACCCTGCTTTGGCCAGCCAAGAGAGAGAGAGAGAGAGAGAGAGAGAGAGAGAGAGAGAGAGAGAGAGAGAGAGAGAGAGAGAGAGAGAGAGAGAGAGAGAGAGAGAGAGAGAGAGAGAGAGAGAGACACACACACACACACACACACACACACACACACACACACACACACACACACACACACACACACACACACACACACACACACACACACACACACACACACACACACACACACACACACACACTATATTACAAAAATCACAAAGAGTTAAAGTGCCATTTTCTCCATAAAAGTCAGCAGAGGAGAAATGTGTGCAGTGGCCATTTAAGCCCCTCAGCCACGGGGCTAAACACGAACACATGTGGCAGCGGCGCTGATTGGCCGGCCCACTCCCCCTCCATGGTAGCTCCCAGCTATAATGAAAGAGATTTCGCCGGGGCTCAGGCCTGGGATCCCTAAACAGCCTTTAATGGATTCCTGTGTCAGGGCCGTAAATCTGGGCCCTGGGCCGGCGTGCCAGCCATCGCGACTTGGGGGCGACCAGGAGCAGGAGATGCACCTGCGAGACACTACGGAGAAGGCGGAGGAGGAAGGTGGGGGTGGTGGGGCCTGGAGAGAGCTGGTTGTGACACAAATACATATTTCGGACACAGAGAAGTAAAAGGCACACGCTCGACGGCGTTCGGAGTCCAGCTCACCCGGTCCCAGGATGTATACGGTCAGCAGCCTGGCGGTCATTTCGCCTCTTCATCTGTGCAGCCGGCGGGCCGCGCTTTCGGGAGAAGCGGGGCCTCTCGCTGCGTCTAGGTGTTTATTAAAGAAAGGTGAACCGAAAACACAACCAGACTCGTGGTCGCAGAGTCTGGCTCTCTGATCTTTGCTCCAGCCGCGGCGCAGTCTGCCTGGGAGGAAGTTCCATGGGGAGCGAATGAATGGATGGCACCTCGCTTTTCGCTCGTCTTTATCAACTGGCTGCGCCCTCGCGTCAGCGTGACCCGCCATCGGGGCATTTAACATGCGGCTATTAACAACGACTGAGCATTTTTACGACGACGCCGCCAAATTTGGCAGAAGAAGGATTTGTGTGTGTGCTAATTTCCACCCTAAAATGACATAGAATGTCGCATTAAATTTCCTGGTGATGTGGAGGTATGGAGTGCCGTAGCCGGGTATACACACGTGTGGCTCATAACGCTAATTATGGGTTTGGTCTGTTTAGGTATGCACCAGTATAGACAATACACATACATTGTAATCATTAATGTTATGAGCTATGCCTGTGATCACACGGCCATGACACGTCTGTGAGGAGGCTGTTTGAGCAGGAATCTATCACACACAGTACAAAGAGATATTACAGGGAGTCTCTGTGGAATACTCGATTCTGATTGGTCAACAGCGACAATCAACGCCAACATGCACTAGTGCATCAGCTTGCCACGCTACACAGAAACTAAAATGGAAGAGATTAATGTAGATATGTCCAGTTTCACATTAATAACAGTAAATAGGTTTGTCACATGTAGGGAGAAGATTTCTTTGTAGGACTCAGCAGTTCACTACCTTGTTGCAGTGTTAGCTACTTTGTTGAGGACTAAAACTAGGTATACCACCTATAAAATAATATCAAATCAATGTCCCGTCTCAATGTTAAATTTTTTTGGTAAATTCACATGGTAATAGCAGGACAATTTGCAGCCAGCCAGTCATTACTGCAAAATAACCCCCTTTTGATACACCATGGCAGGGTGTATCCTTCTAAAGGGGTTAGTATTTAACCCTTTATTTATCTTACCCTAACCTAAAGGGGTGTATTTCAGTTTGCGATAATGACCGGCTGGCTGCACATTATCCCTTAATGTACTTATAGGGTGCTTTTAGCCCCCAATGGAGATGGATGTATCGTGATACGTTTATTAGTACAATGAGCTTGTATTTATCCATTCATTTGTCCAAATCAAGATCCAGACCCTCACAAACTTCGATCCCAACATAGTTATATAGAAGTAAGTCATCTTTGAACTCATATATGATATATAGTCCAAAAACCAAGACATAGATAGGCTTAGCCTTAAAAGCAGCGTACTGCAGATTGACAAAGGATGGATTTTGGCCCGGTACGAGCGGCAGGAACGCTGTGCTTCCCAGGCCTGAGTGGAAGGCAGTGGGAAGCGGGACGACGATGGCTGAAGGGGGGGGGGTGGGGACTGAAAGGTGAATGTCTCTCATTTGACTGCCTTTGTCACCATCCCGTCAGTGACAGATGAGAGAGAAAGAACGAGAGGGAGGGAGAGAGAGAGAGAAAAAAAAACGCCGGGAAAAGATGCAGCTGAAGACCAGGGGTCGTAAAAGCTAACGCAAAAAAGGTCAGGCTATTGAAATAAAACTAAATCTAATCATTTGGACGAGGGAGGAAAGCCTATTTTGTTCTGGTAAGAGCTCACTAAATCAGGGGGAAATTGGACCTCGCTGCCACCGAGCCCAGGGTGGGGGGGTTGACTTTGGACTCAGTGGAAGCCATGCAAAACTATATACGTGACCGCTCTGATTGGAGGTCGGAGGACTGGATTTAGGAGATAACCCGCAAACTGCCTGCGCCGGGCTAAGTCGTCTTTAGAGGTAATCCATGACGGAGAGCCATAAAGAAAAAAAAAAAACAAGCATTTGAAGCCGCAAAGTGTTTAGTCCAGGTTCCGTACTTTTGACACTTCTAGTTTGGGGAAAGGAAATGAGGGTCAGGATAGTAAAGGTCGCTAAGTAACACCCCCCCCCCCCCCCCCCCCCCCCCCCCGGGCCCGCCTCACTCCCCTCCCGAAACCCCCTTCCGTGCTTAGAGCTTATAAAACAAATTCTTGAGGTAGAAAAACCTACTTTACGGACGCTGCGGACAAGTTTTGAGCACGAAGAAAAAATAAGGCAGACGTTTCATTTCTGCGGTTATGAGGGGAAAATAGTCATCACCGTGCGCTCCTAAAGTCGTATTCAGGGAAATGAGCCCCCCCCCCTCCCTCCCCCTTTTCCCTCTTTCTCATCTGCATGACCCCTTTATGTGGAACGGCCATATACCTCTCTGCACTGGGCCAAAACGCTAGTGGGCTTTAATAGCCCGCCATACATTAAGCATTAAAACGGTATTTCAGTGGGCACTGAGCTCACAGCTTGGCAGTGTGTGGAGAGAGACGGAGAGAGATGGAGTGTGGGGGGGGGGGGGGGGGGGGGGGGTACGCCGTCAAAAAAGCGAACAAACCTCGGGGAGAGCCAGTCTCGGCAGCTTAGCAGAAACACGGCCAAGAGACTGTGTCTTGCCTTGTTGAAGCGCTGCTCGCACAATAAAAGTGAGGAGACATGAAAAAAAACAAAAAAAAACAGAAAAACTACTAAAAAGAAAGAAAGAAAGTCTTCGCCGTTTGAGGCGCGATCGACTGTTTGTCTCAGTCCAACTGGCGGCCGTTGAAAGCCCACTCCCTCTCACTTTCTTAAAGGAGGACCCATTGCAATGGAAGAGATGGGAAAAACAAAGATTATGCACTAAACTCAACTTGCTGCTGCTAAATACACACAGGTGTGTGTGAATGTGTGTGTGTGTGTGTGTGTGTGTGTGTGTGTGTGAGCGTGCGTAGTGCTGCCGCTGTGCCAGCAGATGGCACTTTGGTTTCAGCCACAAATCGCGACGGTCTCTGCTGGAACCGGGTAGGAACTCGCTCGAATCAACTTACAAACATGGTCGGTGGCACGTGCGCGCTGCGCGCCACACACACACACACACACACACACACACACACACACACACACACACACACACACACACACACACACACACACACACACACACACACACACACACACACACACACACACTTTACTCTGAGATCATGGTAAGAATCCTAAGTGTGTAAATATCATACCTGCACTGTGTGTGTGCGTGCAATATTAAGTATACTTATGTTATATTACTATATACTACCTGAAAACTATGTATTACATTTGTACACACACACACACAAACAGACACACACTTTGTCACTAACACACACACACACACACACACACACACACATTTGTCAGTTTTTCCATCTCCCATCCTCACTGTGTGGACGTACACATCACAAGCCATGTGTACAGCGTGCTGTGTGTTCATGAGCCATGAACACCTACAGTAAATAGTCAGATGTTCCACCACACACACACACACGAGCTCACATCCTAACAGTATGATTTTTTCATGTAGTCGCTCAAGTGCCGTCCTCACAAACCCAAGAGACCTGGGTCAAAATTCCAAAATATATCTGCTACTGTAAACAGGTAGTAAAAAACGAAAAACCTGTTCTCAGCGACTCCCCGCCACAATCCCCCCTCCCCCTTTCAACATCACACATGTTCACACAACTTGTGTGATAACACGCTCGGCATAAAACAATCGTCTTTCTGTTTCTTCTTGCCGCAAGTCACACGAAGAAGGAAAAAATAAAAAAAATAAAAAGAAATCCTCCTGGATTCCTGATCAACAAAGCACGATGCATTAAAAGAAGAAGGAGTCCGTGTGAGAGAAACGCTCATTTAATTCCACTTCCCTCTGATTAATCACGGAGAAAAATGTTGTTGGGCGTGCCACTTTCCACCCAAACACCGAGACCGAGGCACGGACCGGGAAAACGTACAGTACATTAGAGGGGAAAACTATAAAGTTATTTTTAAATCTAAATTTCACAGGGCGGAATGGAATGCCGCTTTTATTTTGGTGTCAGAGTTGCTCTATTCTAATTTTTTTCCCCTCCACCCTCCTCCTGACGACACAAAGCGTTTATGAATTATCCAGCAGGTGAAGGGGGCTTCTTGGGTCTTTAAAATGTAGAGCTGGTGGAAGGAGCCCCCTGGCCGAGTGGAGTGGAGGGAAGGGGGGGCTCCATCTGCCACGCAGGCCCACAGTGGGGGTGGGGGTACCTGGACACACAGTACCGCCAGGACCCGACCACCGCCCATCAGGGATATAACATTGGGATGCACAGACTACCTGTTTTCTGTTTCTGGGGTGCAGCGATATGAAACCAGATGGAGGTTGGAACTCGAAGTGATGCATTTCCAGTCACTTTCCGACTGAGGGGAAAAGTTGAGGAAATGCATGATGGAGTAAAAACAAAAATGAAAATTGTCACAGGGATACGCAATCAAACTGATGCACAATGTGACGAAAAGCATTTACCCATAACCACCTTCTATGACACACACACACACACACACACACACACACACACACACACACACACACACACACACACACACACACACACACACACACACACACACACACACACACACACACACACACACACACACACACACACACACACAAACATGCCATGCCATGTTGTGTCCTGTGGCCCCCACCGCCAGCGGTCTCCAGGGACCTGTTACCATGGCAATGAACAGGGATCAACGGCAGCGACAGTGGGGTGAGTGGGGCTTCATGCTCGTGCACGTGAGCGTAGAGTTAATTGTATGCTTGCAGTTAATCTCTCACTGCGTGTGTGTTTTTTTATCATCGTTGTGTGTGCGGATGGTTGTGTTCCTAATGATTACGTGCATATTTGTGTGTGTTGCATTGTGTGTCGGTGGGGGAAAGTGTCCGAGGTGGTCATTAGAAAATCCTTAATTGCGTTCTTCTCCTCGGCCGTGACACCTTTCACTCGGCTATGACTCTCCAGCCTCGTCACACGCAGGAAACACAACGCTAATTAGAGGGAGCCACACTCCCAGCACCATGACCATAAAGCCCCTGTGTGTGTGTGTGTGTGTGTGTGTGTGTGTGTGTGTGTGTGTGCTGTGTATGCGCGCATCTTTGTGTCTCATCCGTGCAAGCGAAATTTATTTGTTTCAGAGCAGAGTGGGCACCGGTGAATGAAATTTATGTGGACAGGATGTGAGCGGAGCGTGACTATATGGAGGAATTTATCACAATAATCAGTGAATTTCACACACTGTCGATATTCATCATTGGCTCTGTATCGGAGCTGTATGTATATATATATATATATATATATATATATATATATATATATATATAATACATATACATATACACACACACACACACACACACACAGACACACATATACAGTATATATATTATTAATCTTATGGTCATCTACTATTATAAGTGTCTTTCCAAATATACTGGATCAAATGTACATTTCCCTGGCATTACACTGTCGTAAAAGCGATTCAAGAAAATGTTTCTTACGTTCCAATTTGAATAACAAAACCAGGGGGAACAGCACAGGTTTTCAATTATCAGTCTTTTTGAGGAATTTTCACGCACCCAAACACAAAACGGGGCCATTTTCAAGGTATTTCAGGACTAACATTTCTGTTGACTAAACCCAAGCACTTCAAGCACGCCAAGGACCTGCTAAGAACCCCGTGTATAACATTACGACACTCCGGGCGGGATTACCACGTGTTTACCACATTTACAAGATTTGTTATTCAAATGAGCTACAACTAAACTTTGTAGACTAACAAGTACAGCATCTGCCTGTGAAATACAGACGGCGCATCACGTGTCTATGAGGAGATGTCTGTGTTCTATTTTATAGATGGGGTTTATTGATGTGTGTTGGTGCGCGGGCGCGTGTGTGTGTTTTCACATCGTATACAGTCTCGACTACAGCAAAAACAGCCCGCAATCCGCTTATGGTGCACAAGCAGCGTCTTCAGAGGAAACGCTGACCAGCAGACGAGCCGCAGCTACTGTCCGCACTACAGAGGGGAAGAAAATGTCTGTATGTACAAAACGAACGGCACTGGCAGAGGCAGAGAAGAAGAAAAAGAAAAATAAAAGAAGAAGAAAGAAAAAAAAAACGCCTATCATTATATCTGGCACCCTGACAAACTAAAAAAGCTGCTACAACAGAGAGAGAGAGAGAGAGAGAGAGAGAGAGAGAGAGAGAGAGAGAGAGAGAGAGCTGCTGGAACAGAAGGAACGAGAAATATAAAGTGAGGAGGAATTAAAGGAGGTGACGAGAGAAAGAGTGGTGGAAAGGGAGGAGTAGGGAGAGAGCAAGAGAGAAGAGAGGTGGAAAAAAGGGGGATGAAGAGAGGAAAGGGTGGTGGGGCAGAGCAACTGAAGAGAAAAGGTGGACGCCGCAGAGGAACAGAAGACCGTGTCCGTCCCAAAAGTCTGTTGGATAATGACGAAGCTCCCAGTGACCATGGAGCATGGGTGGGTGGGTGGGTGGTTGGGTGGGTGTGTGTGTGTGTGTGTGTGTGTGTGTGTGTGTGTGTGTGTGCGTGCGTGCGTGCGTGCGCCTTACATGTCTCATCTTCTGCAGTCTCCGTGGAGATAAACTCTTGGTGCTGGTGGGAGACCCGGCACAGAATGCCGTCCCCTCATCCTCCTCTTCCTGACAGAAAGAGAGAGAGATAGGTGAAAAACCCAGACTGTCCAATTATAAACATAAAAAAATACAATGATTGGAATAAGACACTTAACGTCAAAAATGGAAGTCGTTTTATTTCAGATACTGTATATTGAGGAGATATGAAACAAAGAAATTTTATATATTATGTCTCCCGCATTATATCATATGTTCTTGCCGATGTGTTATTGTTTGCTCATCTTCTGCGGCGTCTTGGGTGATTAAGACAATGCTAATCAACTCAAAGAGAATATGTACATAGTAATAACATAGTAAAGCATAATGCTAAAAATTCAACAGTGTCATCTCTAGGGCTGTCCCTAAATAGTCGACCAAACATTAGTCTAGGAGAAGAGTCTTAAGCTGCTTTCACACATGCCCTCTGGACAATGTCCGGATAATGTCCGGACCTGATTATCGAGACTTTGTCGGGATTTACCCTTTCACACATGAAGCAAAAAAATGGACATTGTCCTTTTCAGATGCGTTTACACCACCTGGAAATAATCAGTTTGGTTTGGATGAGCGGCAGAGCCTGGGTAGAGCGTGCAGGAGGCAGGATGTGACCCAATGACACATGACGCTGCAGTTTTACAGCACACCCAAGGTGGCGGACGAGGTGACTTGCCAATTGGGGTTTTTTTTTTGCGTTGATACATGTATTTGGACGTATCCGCAATATAAACAAGAGAGTGGAAAGGAATAATAACGGAAGCAGAAAAGAGTACGAAGCAGCTACGCTCTGTGCATGAAGATCCGCACAAAGGTAAATAACTGGCGCATGATAGAGAGGTCATCAGTACGTGACACGCCCACTCGCTCGCTAGGAATGATCCAGACAATTACCTGCTCTGTTCACACATACCGCTCAATTGGACATTACCTGGACTTTGTACAAGGGTGCTGGATGGGTAAAGTCTGGTAAATGATCAATGACAGTGATTCAGGCATTTGCGCTCACCTATACAGCTCATCTGGGTAATGTTCAGATTATTTCAGGGTTGCAGTGCATGTGTGAAAGTCAACCAGGTCGACCAAGTTTTCATTAGTCAGTTGGTCACAGGAAAAAAAACTAAAACAAAGGGAGCTGCGCTTCATCAAAATGAACCTTAAAACCTATTAGGGCTGCAGATATTCCTCTATAATCCCATTCTATGCTTTATTTTTTTATTTTTTTACATTATATCATATATAAAAAATTGTAATGCTCAAATTAAGACCGTATTGTTAAGTATGGTTCAGCTGCAGCTCCGCAGCGCCGATCCTGTGGGTGCTTCGGGGCCCGAGCACCTACGGGGAAGGTCGAGCACCCACAGGAAAAAAATTCCTGGCCCGACACGGTCCGCAGCCCGTTGGTTGGGAACCTCTGCACTAAGCTTGTGCTTCTAAATTAAATGTATATTTTAAGACTGGTAATAAGTTATTGTATTGGTATTACTGATAAATTAACAAAATGTTCAGTCCCCTCGCTGGTTGTTCCGACACATACAGAATTATTACAGCTTTTGATGAGTGGCTTTGATGTAATTAACAGGCGGCTCGCTTGATGTGTGCAGCGCTTGTGAATTAAATTCATATTATAAGGGCTGAATATTAGGTTTTCTATTTATCTGTAATGTCGCACAGTGTTAGTTATACAATGGTAGTTATAACATTCTTTCTTAGCCCTGGAATTCAAACCATTCTACCTTCTGATGGCCCAAAAAAATAAACATTTAAACGAGAGCCACAAGCAGCTACGAGCGGGCCCTCGGAGACGGAGAACATCACGGTATAAAACATGTCATTTTCTACTGCCAGAAATTATCTTTGTCTGGAACTTTGGGAGCTTGAGTTAGAAGTTAAGTCGATCAGAACCCTCTTTCCCGAGGCCGACGCAACTTTTTTTTTTTTTTATAGCAATTTCGACGGGCTCGTTCACCCAATTGGTGCTGCGGAGTGTATTTACAAATGCGTGCCGTCACACTCCCCCGTTCTGCCCCCCCCCCCCCCAACTCTCTCTTCCCGGGGTCTGACGCTGGCAGATCAAACTGCGAGGACGCCTTATCAAAGCCATCAGCGCTTATGGAAACATACACCTCATTACATTAGCTTTGAGGAAATCACAGGCCTGCTGATGAAATATGCAGACAATAAAAAAAGGGGGTAGGGTGGAGGAGAGAGAGAGAGAGAGAGAGAGAGAGAGAGAGAGAGAGAGAGTGAGCTGGGGTACCTGTGACATGACAGGCCGTAGCCAGAGGGGCGTCGGTTAAAGATGTACTGCTCGCGAACAAAGCACTAAGCAGGTTTCAAAAGCCATTTAAAGCCGGCGCGTCAGAATCACACACTCCCATGTAAAGCAGCTTCCCTGTCTGTTTCCATGAGGACGTGTGTGTCCGTCTACGTGCCGCGGAGGACGAGATTTGTGCCGCACGTGTGTGCCTCTGTGGTAAAAGGTGCTTACCCTTGCTTTGAGTCTGCCCTTAATGTTTCGGATACGCCTCTTAGTGTGACTCTTGGCCTGCGAATGAAGAAATGATACAGAGTCAGTTGCGCGCGCACGCACGCACGCACACACACAACACTTCTCAAGTTACTGTATGTAGTTGTTTTTTCGTGTCCTTGTACTTTTATAAGTACTGTACAGTACTGTCAAGTACTGTAATCTCACTTTTAAATCTTCATTACACCACGTCAACCACTTTGCCACTTTTACGGTAGAAGGGCAGCAGCCGCGTCGGCGCAGCATACGGGCATTGCGCAGTGTGCCGTAAGTGCACGTGTCCTATTAAATCCACTGTTAATCCACTGTTGCAGCGCCGCTGGCCACGTCAGCCGCGCGGAGCCACACCCAAAGAGTGCAATCAATTTAAATGTGTTTTGTATGAGGCTACACTGTACCAGCAACCCAGAGCTGCTGTCTGATCTGCTTATCTACCCAGACACGTTTTAAACACAAAGAACAAATATACATGTCATACGTAGAAGTAATGCAATACAGTACAAACATGTCCCACTGACCAATTTCAACAATTAGTTGTAGCCCACACTTAAATTATATTAAAAGTTATTTATGACAGACTACTTAAAAAAAAAAAAGGTAATACCTAGCTTCAAGACTTTGTTTAACTTAAAATGTCTGCAGAGATCATACTGTAGGACATAGTGTGAGACATTCTAAACAAGATCAACAGGTTGTAATGTCCTTTTTAAACAAGTTAATAAACAGAAATCACAAAGATTGTTTTATATTTTTCACACAATAATCGATAAAAGCATTTGTGGTATTTCAGACAACTTATTATCAAACTGCTTTATTAAAAAAGATTTAAATCACTGGGCGCAGAGCGGAGCAGAGAACGTGCGTCCCTGTGCCCGCGGAGATTGTCTCACACAGCGGAATGCCACATGCCCCATCAGAGCGATCTTTTCTCCAAAACAAAGCAAAAAAAAACTGTTTAAGTTTTTAAAGTTAAGAGCAGTATTTATTATTATTATTTTTTTTTTTAAACACCAGTAATGTTAAGCACAATTCCAGTAGGTACCAATACTTTTACTTTCCACCAGTGCAAAACAGCTGGATTTTCAAACTCACTCAAAGTTTAAACTTCCTCCACCACATGGGGGCGGTTTCACTGACGGGATTTAAGGACCAAGGTAATCCTACTTAAATGGATCCAGAATTTGAAAACGCCTTTCTGAGATGTTGCTTAACTTCAGATGAATTAGCTCTAGACTACTTCTAAAGGTAATGAAGGGCTAGTCTGGACTTGGTGTTGGTCTTCATCCAGTTCCTCTATTGTCCAGGTTGACCTGGAGGCCACATTCATTAATCCAAATATAAACCTGCCTCTGGCCAGGTTTGATTCAAGACTTCCCTTGGACCTGGATTAACTCTACTCTTCCTTCTGGAAATCTGATTTCCGAAACCAAAACTTGAGGCAAGTCTCAGACTATTTTAAAGCGCGACTGAGAAAGGAGGTTTCAGTCGGTCCAGATTAAAAAGTGTAATTTGGTCCCGGATCAGGCCGAACCTGTGTCCACCGTAACGGCCTGTAATGTTCCCTACACCTTCGGATGCTTACCTTGGTCACTGCTGTGTTGATGAGCGCACCACCCCTCTGTAACACACAAACAACACACCGTAGTTACAGTGATTTCACCCACAACCACGACACACGTTATGGAACGAAGAAGAAAACTCTCTGGAGCACAAAGCTGTTTTCCCATCATCCCACACTGCTCTTTATTTAGCATCAACCTCATGCTGTGACGGACGGGATGGCGGCGTGATTGACTTCTACTCTGAGTTGTGTAGACCGCGGTGCACGGAGCGGTAGCATGCACGTCTCCCTCCCTCTCTCTCCCCCTTCTTTCCTCGCTCTATCCTCCTCACCCTCCCTTTCTCCCCATGTTCGGTCTTTAACGTGGCCACGAGGTGTCAGGGAGACGGAGCTAAATGGCTAAACAGGGTAAATGGCAGCCAGCATCCCGAGAAGGAGTCTGTGGAGGAGAAGAGAGAGGGATGGAGGGAGAGGCAGAGGGAGGGAGGGAGGGAGCAGGGTGGAGGTGAAGGCTCCCTCTTATAGATCCCTGTCAGTCAGGAAGTGTGAACTTTAACAAACCTTTGAAGAGCACTCTAGAGAACTAATTCAACCTCAGCTGACGGCACAGTTGGTGGATGGTGGGTGGGTGAGTGGGGGGTGGGGGGTGGGGGGGAAAAATCGAAGCCGAGATTAGAGGAGGGGGGACAGACAGACAGCAGAGAGGAGAGCGAGGGAGAGGAAGACGGATGGAGATCTATGTTCTTGGGGTCGGTTCGGCAGACTAACGCCTGTGTTCGCTGCCAGATCAACATGTCATGTCGGAGGACGTCAAAACTGCTTCTGTCTCACGCCCCCCACCCAACCCACCCCCACCCACAGTCTGTCTCCACTGCCCTGCACGCACACAGCGCTGCACGCACCCACACGCACACACACACACACACACACAAACACACACACACACACACACACAAAATCTGTGGGTTCATTCAGCCCTTTTCCACCCATCGCCAGGACTTGAAATTCTGAGCTGTGTCAATCTTGCTCTGAATTAAAATAAAAGGGGAAAATACAAGGCAGAGCACATTTATCCCCCCCCCCCGACATACCTTCACAGTGTGCATCCATTGTTGATAAGACCGCGAATTACCTGTTGGGAAGCAAAAAAACTGAGAAACAAAAAAGTGACGCACAACACAAGCTGATGACCGGATATTTATTTGCACGTTGGTTGTAGAGACGGAGTTCCATGTCAATATCCCAACAGCCTCTGCGACGCTTCGAGGTTATTTATCGTTTTTTAGATGGCGAGGCCGATAACGCCTTCCGAAAACAAAACACACACAGGATGGCGGCATAGAGTGCGTGTGGATGCCAAACTCTGAACGCCCGGAGATGCTCTCGGCGTCATTTATCACGTGGTAAAGGGGCTGTAGTCGACGCTTCTTGCTGCTGAGGTGACAAATTAGAGCCGTTAAAGCGCTCTAAAGACTGAAATACGAGCGTGGATGGAGAAGAGCGTTTCCAAAACAGGGCGGATAGAAACCTGGAGATCCTTCCAAACGACTCCCATTCAGTGATCTGCTATTCATTCACAATCCTGATCCTGTTTAAACACGGCGTGTAAATAATCAGGTAGGGCGGTAATAACGAAAGGCGGTGACCCAGGAGAGCACAGAGTCTTATTTTGAGGATCAGGATTAATATGTTGATCCGAGTGACTTTACGGCCTCGGCGTCTCGTAAAAATGACAGAGGGTCGGAAATGGAACCAGCAATAAAATTTCCCGATGTGAGAAACGCTCAAGGCTGTAATATTTGGAACGATCCGGAATATTTTATGCTAACTAGTGTCCCCACAAAAAATTGCGTTTTCATTGTAACATGATCAAGACATTTCTAGGGTATTTAAGAAATGCCTTTGCATATTAACATGTCATAACAACAGATATACATTGCTTAATATCTTGAAAAAAAATCATGTTTTGTTGAGATTCCCTAGATTGAATCTTGATTGAATTTAATATTTTTGACATTAGCTTTGCAAATTTCTAATTTGGAATTTACTGTTTTGCACTATATTTAATAGGATTTTTGCCTTTATATTTTATCACAGAAGCTTGCAGCATGTCCAATGGCGTGGTGGTGCGATGCGCCAAAAACGGGGCTCGAAACTCGAGTGGTTGCAGTGAGCGATGGACAGACACTCACTTCCGCAGAAACCCCCCTCGGTGATCTCCTCCTCGAACACGTCGGTGAAGCCGCGGCCTGCGTTCAATTTGGCCAGACGCCCGTCGATGAACTGCAACCATAAATTGCGACACACTTATAAAAGGGCGACGGTGGAAGTGGAAAGAAAAAAACGACACACACACACACACACACACACACACACACACACACACACACACACACACTAGAGTGACATTAGCGGTATCTAGCGGAGGCTAGAGCCCTAGATTAGGCTGCTTCCAGGTAATAGGGATTTGGTAATGTGGAGCAGCTGAGGGATTAGAGCGGCAGACTAAATGCTGCGTGCCGTCTGAGACGTGGGGAAGTTTCATTTCCTCCCCTTTGTCACATGGAGCGCGTAAAAAAAAACCCATCTCATAAATATGGGCCTAATAACCCAGACAGCTACACGGTCTCCCTGGCATACGTACAGAAAAGGATGGAAAACATGTACAAAAGCAACCCCACACACACACACACACACACACACACACACACACACACACACACACACACACACACACACACACACACACACACACACACACACACACACACACACACACACACACACACACACACACACACACACACACACTTCTGGGATGACAAACGGTAAAAATAACAGCGTTCCTTAGACATTACCGAATTTAGAAAATAAAAACAAAATAAATAAACCTATAGAGATTTTTTTTTTTCTCTTTTAAATCATCTCTGACCAAATGAGTGAGGAAGAGTGGGAACGGGGAAGGGAAAACAAACAATGTCCCTGGAAGTTATAAACACATCAAAGGGAATCTGATTGTTGTCGTCATGTTCTTGGTCTGGGCACAAGGTAAGGAGCCCCAGGGCCCGTTTCCCAAGCCGCTCCCACTACCCCTCCGGTGATCCCGGCCACCCGGACGTCAAGACTCCGCCGCATTAATATATTGATATAATTTCAAACAAGTTGAAGCAAGTTGCTATGAAGGAGAGGTTGTTGTCCTTTGCCCCCCCCCCCCCCCCCTTCCTCAAAGAGTCGTTCTTACGGCCGCTCTGTTTTCAATGAGCTAATTCCTTCCACGTTGACTTCACATCGGGTTCATGTCACATTGTTTTAAAAGAGTCTTTGTCTCATCTACAAAGCATTTTCTTACAAAAACTCTGCTGTGATCAGCAACGTATCCAAGCGGTCACCTTCGACCTTTCAAACCCTCTTCAAGGGACGTCTTTGAAAATGAAAATAAGCTAAAATAACTATACATTGACATTACATTCATTATTAACATATATTACATGTCTATTAACATTTTTTTTGGGTGGAGATAATTACGTTGCTCCAACTCCTGTGACTGTAAGTGTGTCCACAGTGTAACTGTCATGGTTGGTGAGTGGGTGCGGGGGTCCCGCGGGAGATGAGGCTAACTAGCTTCCGACACCACCAGCACCACCTTCTTCTCCTCTGCTCTGGTCAGGAGGGTGGGGTAAGGGACTCCATCATTAGATCTTTTTAATGAGAGGTGAGACTGGAAGTTCCAGCCATTGCTCCGCTGCTTAGCCGGCCCAATTAGTGCAGATAATCAACCCAAATCATCACCTTGCCAAAGCCTCCGCTTACTCCCCCACCCCCACCCCCACCCTTCGACCGCCCCGCCTTCCTCAGCCACCGCTCCCTCCCCAGATTACCTTCCTCAACTTGCTCCTTAATTAGATATTACTCAAGGACCAGACTATGTGATCCCAAAGATACCAAATGCACAAACAACCCCCCCACACACCACACCCCCACACCCCCCACACACACACACACACACACACACAGACACACACACAGCCATATCCTTTGTTTTGGAGGGCCGCTAAGGAATAACACATTGAAGGTCGAAAACAAGTGATTCAAATAGAAATTGAAATCAGACAATGAAAAGGAGACTAAATTATATTTATATATATATTTATACATACACACACACACACACACACACACACACACACACACACACACACACACACACACACACACACACACACACACACACACACACACACACACACACACACACACACACACACAAAATAAAATAAATAAAAGACAGACAAGCATGTGTGGACACACGTTTAAAACCACATTTCAAACCCCTTTTTGTATTTTTTTTTCTTTATAAACAAATCAGTTATTTAAACTTTTTTTCTGAGGTCATAATGACAGTGGCCATTTGAACAACAAACATCATTTGCTTATAATATTCATCATGTTGATTTAAAATGAATGAAGTTGTTTGTGCTTCTGCAATGTCACAATTCAAGATAAGATAACTGGCATCCAAGAAACTTGCATCCCAGAAAATGATAATCCATAATGCACTGCTATATAGTTCAAATGCCATTAAAGTACTATTGTATTGTATATTGTTAATTATAAGTCTGTGTTTTAAAAGGCATGCAGATCTTAACAGTGGCTGCAAAAGAACATGGAGCAGAAAACTAAAAATGTCAACATTTTGTGGTTTAAACGGCTGAACCTCAACGTGAGGCTCGATAAGGAGTCTGACAGGAATCCAGAACCACGGCGTTAGCGAGGCCGCGAGAGCAACAAGCACAAACATAAGAGCGCGCAAGAGCGTGCGTGCGCGAGTGTGAGCCGGTGTGTGTGTGTGCATGTGTGAAAGAGTGGAGGGTGTTTGATAGGAAGCAGGTTAATGTTGACAAGCCCTTCCCCTGCATTCTTTGGGCCGCTGCCTCCCCCTCACACAGAGACGCTCTGCTGGACTACACACTAGTAGCCAATAGAGCGTAGTGAAGGTTTGGGAGGAGAGGGAGGAGGAAAAAAAAAAAAAAGTGCGCACGTACACATGGGTTCAATGTCGGACTTGTACACTCAGACTTCAGAGATTCATCTGTTGGAGTGAATCTCTCATTGGACAATGTATTCAAATGAAACGGTCGATTATATCAGATCAGAGATGAGCAACGGCTTATCTACTCTTGTGTTTTCTTTACCAAAACTGGCCCGGTTTGCTACAGCTCAGCTGGCAAGGGATTAAGTCTTTTTGAAGAATAACACTAGAACTATTAAAATGTTTAAGTGTTCCTGCCAGGGAGGCAACAAATATGAGTATGACTTTGGCCGAGAGGTGGATCTCTGGACCAAAATGTCAGCATGAAATATAGACGTTCTGCTGGCAATGAAAAACTCCATGCCTGTTCAAATACTTTATAATACATTATCAAATAGATTGGCAAGCTCTTATGTAAGTACAGAGTATTTGGTATTGATGTAAATAGTGCATTATTTGTGGACATACCTGCCAGAATTTAAAGTGTTGTTCATATATATATATATATATATATACACAGTACATACACAATATATACAATACTGTCAATTTTTGGTTTTGGTGTATTGCCAACACTTTGTTTACTGTTTATTGGTTATATTAAATGTCAGGTTTTTCGTACATTCATCCGTCTGCTTCACTGTTTATTCCATAAGTTATTGTACAGGAATGTATATTTCCGTTTTGGACACTTTTCAGGTTTTTTTTTTCCATTTAATTTATATAATTTTTTATTTTATTGTTTTTCTGTTATTTGTAGGTTATATCTGTTGTTCATAACTAGGTTTAGTGTATATTGGCATATTTTATGTGTACAGTTTACTATTATCATTTTGCCTATTGTGTTGTGGGAACATTTTCCTGTTGGGTATAAATAACGTATCTGTCTATCAGAATAACCTCAACTATTGTATGCAAAGCAATAACTAAAAATGTATAAATATAGAAGTTATATATGGCAATTAAAGGGTTCACATAAAGAGTTACTGAGGAACTCGCTTTTTAAAATAAAATAAAAAATAAAAAATCATAAAGTGTGTGGTTTTTTTTTGCTTTTGTTTGTGGATTGGGGTCATGGCCAGTGTAATGCTCTGACGGACTGCTGGCCTCCTTCCCTTTAGCCGGCAGAGGAGTGGAGGAGATAACCTATGTAAGTTCCCCCAGTGCTGAGGAGGAGGAGTTGGGGGGGGGGGGTGGGGGTGAGGGAGTGGGGGACATAGAGGGTGGAGATAAGGGCCCATTTCCCAATGCTACCACTTTCGACAGGAGCGAGCCAGGAGGACGCTTTGAACCGCGCCCCACTATCTGCTCTGCTTGGGAAAATCGAGACAAAGGGCCGATTGAGGGTCTCTCCTCCCCCCCCCCCCCCCCCCTCGCACTCTCTCCCACCCTCCCTCTCTCCCTACAGAGAAGGAGAGAGGGGATCGCACTGCTATCACGGGTCAGAAAACTCTCAGGAACCGTCGAGAGTTGAGGAGTGAGAGGAAGCGTCTTGAGATTAGAGCACCTTGACTGCCGGACCAAACCAAACAAATGCAATAGCACGTCGAAAAAAAAAAAAGGAAAATTAGGACAAGTGCACCACAGTGAGTGGTTCCTGGGTGGTTAAAAAAAAAAAAAAAAAAAAAAAGAAAAAGTTAAAAATAAGATAAATCCCACAGTTCCAGCCTTCAAACCTCAAGTCAACAAACCATCGCTGAGGCCCGCGTGGAATTTGTTAAGCGCGGAAAAATTGGTCGAGACAACTTCCATTTGTTTGTTTTATTTTCCATCCAAAATGTGAGCCAAAACTTAAGTAAAAGCTAAACCAACATTGACCCGCAGACTAATGCGCACAAACACACAGACACGGACAAGGTCAGGCAGTACCTGTTTGAAGAGCTGCAGGTTGACAGCCATGGTCAGGAAGTTCTTCATGGTGCTTGAACGATGGTTCACAAAGCTTTCCTCGCAGAAAGTGATTGGCTCACCCTGGGGGATAAAAAAAATGCATGGAGGACTTACGAAATAATTATAAACTAAGTGGATAAAATACACTTAATATATTTTAATTAAAGGTGCCAAAATTCTGAATGTACATGTGAATGGGCCGTTACGTATGTATGGATGGATATATATACAGTATATTGTTCATCGATGTCTTTGTTGCAAAATGTGGAACTAGAACTGTAAAAGTCGATACACAATGAAACCTATAAGAGATGGTAGGGAGAGAGAGAGAGAGGAAACAAAAGCATGCCTTTTAGATATCACAGGTCCCTTTTTTGCCTCTTTACCGGGTGGGGCCGCCCAGCCCCCCTCTCTTGAGAAGACAGTGAACAAGTAAACTTCACAGCGCTCCGCCTCAACACATTATTACTATTTCTTACATCATGGCTCTCGGCCTGTGAGCTATAGATGCAGAGGATGACAAGAGAAGCACTGCGGGCCCAATCGCACACAGCCCCATGGTCATTACCCGGCGCGCTTTCTTCTCATAATTAACATAATTCTCACCCATTTCAGGAAATGCTCTAAATTCCTCCGCAGAAGAACAATGTGCTTTGTCTGTTGGAGGCTACGGGCACAGTGGGACACGGAAGAAAAAAAAACAAAAAAAAAAAACAATAGTTGACAACACAAGGGACTAGCCCAGTTTCAGGGCCGGGTGGATAATGCCACTGGCCCAAATTACATCACAAGAACGCTGCTCCACTTACATCACTTGAAGTTCTAAAGGGAGGTTTCTTTCACGGAAACAAAGTTGAAAGCGGCTTCGGTTTGGGTCATCTCCATGTCGTCTTGGCGTTGAATTACAGTAAACTGGGGACCGTGGATGACTTCTACTTATAATAAGTTTCAAATCACGTTCAAGAAAGGCCCCGCCATCACATGAGCAAAGATAAAAAAAGGTTATTTCAGACTCAGAGAGACAGATGCATCGGAGAAAATATACACTCTCAGTGGTGAGGTTCCCAACATGAGGTGCAGGGACCTCAGGGAGGTCCTTCGAGAGGTTCCAGGGGTCCACAGCAAAACGATTAATAGTTCAACTCGTCCATTATATAATGACATAGCAGACTGTTATGATCACCGTTTCACTGTTACCTCCCTTACTACAGACAGAAGTTTGGACTAGATCATACCCAAAAATAAATAATCTTCTCAGACTGGGGTCCCAGATACAAAACCTCATCAAATGAGGCCTTGATACGAAAATGGTTGGGAATCAGTGCAAGGAAGCCAGGAAGTCATACGGGCCTGGGCAGGGTTAAGTTAAGCATAACAAAATGCTGTTTGCAAAGCTGTTTATAAGTCCATTCAATGAAACAGGCTTAGAAGCAGGCGGGAAGGAGGGCTTCAAAGTGACAACAGCGGTCACAAGCCCCGACTCCAGAAAACATTTTCTTTCTTTCTTCCATCATTCTCAGGAGATCGACGACCGCTCCCTTAAAATGAGTCATCACCCGTCTACACCCGGATGCGGCGGGCGTGTGAAAAACACAGCTTCAAGTAATACTTTTTTCTTTTATTAATCAAATCCAAGTTATTCCAGGTTCACCTGCCAGACATGTCAGTTTCGCTCGCTCCGAGAGGGTGAGAAGCGGCGGGGGGGAATCAACGCCAGATGAAATTGATGACCTATATAATTCTGTTCTAATCAGCTGTTTGCCTTTTTTTGACTCATTATCATTCCCCTGTATTGTTTCATTTACAACTCAGCGGGGCTCCGGCCTGTGCGTCCCCACCCCCCCTTCTGTCGAGGAACACGTGTCTGTGAAATCACCCCCCCCCGCAGCTCCTCACTCAAGCAGGCGCGTTTCAAGGCTTTTTCCTTGCACTCCGAACACATTCTGCCAGCGCGAGGGTCTGGAAAGCCTCGACGTGCGGGGCATTTTTGTCCGGGAAGGTCCGTGCGTGTGCACCAGGGTTTGGGTTTGAGGACTTGAAAGGCAAAAATAAATATCCTGCACACAGGTGTGTAAACTGGGAAGAGAGGAAAAATATACACCCCGTACACCCCCTTTGAGTGCACGCGTCTGAGGGGAGCCGGTTTGTTCGCGTTTACGCCGTGTATAGCGAGAAAAGAGAGAGACAGCATCAATAATGTAGCGTCTCCACTCCGGGAGTCCACACAGTCCAATTAATCTCAAAGCAAGAGGAACAAAGGCTTCGCTCTTTGACAAACAGGACATGCTGTAGTTTGCTTGGCACTGACTTAAGACTTGATAAGCAGAAAGAGCCAGAGAACAGATATGTTTAGGTGGGGGTAGAGTAAGAAAAAAACACCACTGGTGGCTAAAACGGATCTTCAAAGTCGACGTCCGGGCTCCTTCCAGCTCCTTTGACGTTCTACTATGGGGGACAGGCCCACCTCCGCGGCGCACACCGCCGACCGAAAACACAGCGTTTACCTGGCGTCCAAAACTCCTCGGCTGAAAGTGAAACGTCGACCGATATCCAAATCTTTTACAGTGCTGAACCAAATAACTGGACATGGATCACAACACAATTTATACATACACACACTGTAGATATTTAACAATGTGGCTAGAAGTCGTACTTTCAACATATTACATTATACTGAACAGTTTTTGTGCCATTGTATCTTTTCTGAAATCTTTCGATGCGATGAGCAAAGCTTTGTGGGATTTTTTTGTGCAGTAAAATTGAGGGGATTGAACAAACAAAATCATCTCCTATTAAAATACGCACTGTTAAACAACTGGAAATATTTTACTAGCCACCTTTTTTTATTTTAGAAACGTTTAGAAACCATGGGCCCAAAGATAGAAAATACTTTGCTTTCGCTTGGGTCCCGGTAATCTATAAAATAAACTTTAAATTCCAAATAAATGAAGCACCACTGCCAGAGACGTAGGCCGTTTTCTCAGGGAAGGGGGGACAAGTTGAAGCGATCTGTTAATTTAGCTATTTAATTGGTTGAATTTGCATGAATAATTCCAATGGCAAAGTTGTGATTTCCTGGAGGGGCTTCCCAAAGTTAAAAAATTTCCCCGGGTTAAAGGCTTTGCTGGGTGACTGGGAACGCTCCTGAGAGCTGCTACCTCATGACAATGACGATGACGAAGACAGCGCCGAGGGTAACATAACATATGCCACTGGCACATATTGGGCTCACAGGTCACCATAGTCAGCGTCGCTGTGCCACTCCCTGTCAACTTCTGATTATGTGTACACATGTGTTATTTCTTGTTTATTTTTATCTCTTATTTATTTCTAGCTCTATTTTGGACTGTTCTGTCAACTTCTACTGCTGTTAACGCCTGAATTTCACTCTGGGGATGTCTTATCTTATTTACAAATACTGAGTAAGTCGATGTGACCCTGAAGGTGCGTCCAAAAGTGATGAAATCAGAGAGGGCTCCTGGGCGCCGTGGGAGTCTTACGGGCTTGTATCGCAGGGCGTCGCGGTACGACCCAAAGAGGGCGGCCTGCGCTCGCAGGAAGGCCCTGGCCACGCCGCTCCCCGTCGCCGTGGACTGTTTCTTCAGCTTGCTCTTCAGGGAGGACACCTGGAGAGAGAGAGAGAGAGAGAGTGAAAGAAAGAGAGAGACAGAGAGAGACAGAGAGCGACGGGGACAGCAGGAGGGTTGGAGGGAGAGAGAGGGGGTAAAAGTT
Organism: Zeus faber; assembly: GCF_960531495.2. Classification (NCBI taxonomy): domain Eukaryota; kingdom Metazoa; phylum Chordata; class Actinopteri; order Zeiformes; family Zeidae; genus Zeus; species Zeus faber. Next base: position 59,386,172 of record NC_137193.1, on the reverse strand, counting down.
AAATTATCACCTCTAAAATTGGTGGAGGAAACTGGTAAGCCCATTCTGGGTGTGAAGTATCACATTTGCGGGTCATCGCCAAAAAAATAGGAAAAGAAAGAAAGAGAACTGGAGAACTCCAGCCTCTCCTCAGAGCTTATCTGTTGTGCCGCGCCATGCACCTGCTTCTCCACTAATTGAGGGAGGAAGGGGGGGTGGAGGAAATAGAAAATCTCATCCTTGCTCTCCATTTCTCCACCCCTCCCCCTCTCTCCCTTTCCACTATGCCACCAGTTCCCTCAATCACCTTTCGGCTACTTCTCCCTCAGTTTGTCGCCCCCCTCCGTCCCCCCTACGTCCCTCCTGGGCTCTCTGTGGCTCCGTCTAGAAAAGGGACTCTTGACATAAAATGTCTTTAATTATTTCTCCACCACCGCCCATCCCTCCCTCCCTCCTCCCCCCTCGGGCGCCCACTCGGAGAACTCCAGGCGAGAGCCGCTGGAGCAGCAGGCCTCAGCTTGCTTTTTTAGGATGATGACAAAGGATTTACCCTGGGCCGGCGGGCCCCGGGGAGTCTGGGAAGGAAGTTGTCAAGAGGTTTCTTGTCACCTGCTCTCGTGGTTCAGGAGGAGACAGGGAGGGAAAAGAGAATGAGAGAAAGAGACGGGGTTTGTGATTGTTTGGTTGGACAGGAGGCCTGTCCGTGTGGCTGGGTCTCCCAGCTGTGTATCGTCCAGCAGCCTCCTGCCGCATCGCAGTGGGCCGATCCGGGGGCCGATCTGGGGGCCATTAAGCCGATTAATAAATCCTCACTTTTAGTTTGTGCCTTTCCAGCCCAGCTCAGCATCTGGGCAATAGAAGCCAGCAGTCTCTCATTTTAATACCTCGTTTTGAGCTACTCAGTGTCTACAGGTGTCAGTTATCATACTGTTCCCGAAAAACCCTGATTTACTATATTGGGTTAATGATTGTGACCAGTATTAGAAGCAATGGGAAGAGGATAGAGGGAGGAAACAGAAAGCAGAAACAGCTTGAGGACCAGAGGACCCCCCCCCAGGTTTATCAATAATATTGGATAATAATAATAATAATAATAATAATAATAATAATAATAATACATTGTCATGGTCAGATCTTGAGAGAAGGAACAAATATAGTTGTGCACTTTGCTGCGGCGTTAAGAGTAAACCAGGTTCTGGTGGTTGCTCTTAGCCAAGCCGGAAGAAGAAAAAAAATAACTTAAGGGAGGAGAAGCAAAGTGTGATTCAGAGGACAGGCTAAAAGAGAGAGAGAGAGAGAGAGAGAGAGAGAGAGAGAGAGAGAGAGAGAGAGAGAGAGAGAGAGAGAGATAGAAAGAAGAGAGCGTGAAAGAGAAAGAATGGCAGCCTTAAACTGGGACAGAGACAAAACGAACAGCGCCGATACCCTCTCCCCTGGGCTCGCTCACTCTCCACCGTGTCCCTGCGCTGCCATTGCAAATGCTCCCAGGCATCAAACAGAAAGTTTATCGCGGTTAAATTAACAAGTGTCATCTCCATATTTTACTCATTGTGCTAAATGCTTTTATGTTTATGTAAAGCCATTTCTGAAATTAATATTTCATGTTTATGTGCATTTTCCACTGGATTCTTCTGCCCCCCCCATCCTTGCAAATCATTAAACAGCCTTTTTTTCGGGGAGAATCAAAGCAAACAGCATGTCAGTCTAAGTGGGGGAGGCATACCCCAAAGACTGACAGCGGAGAGGGGATAGCTGAGTTTACTCTGCCACGCACTGTTCTGTGCACCAGGCTTTGAACGGGAGAGGAGCGCTGTGGTGGCACTTTTTAATGAGACAGGGCTACAATCGCCCGTGCTTTGTTTCCCCAATGCGAAGAGGAAAGAAATTGGGTGAAAAAAAAAAAGCGGCAAGTTCAAAGTTGTGCGTTCATTTGAGAGTATGAAATGGGCTATGGATAAGGAAGAAAGAAAGAAAGAAAGAAAGAAAGAAAGAAAGAAAAAGAAATAAAAAAACACGACTTATCTTTGGAGTTGTGTGTGTGGTAATTAACAGGTCAGTTATATAAATAAAAATGAAAGACAAAATTAGACAATGAAAGAAAGAAAAAAGAATGAAAGAAAGAAAGAAAGAAAAATAAACACGACTCACCTTTGGAGTCATGTGTGGTAATTAACAGGCAGATTAAATAAATAAAAAGAAAGAAAGAAAGAAAGAAAGAAAGAGACAATGAAAAAAGAAAGGGACAACGAAAGAAAGAAAGAAAGAAAGATAGAAATAAAGAAAAAGAAATTAAAAAAACACAGGACTGATCTTTGGAGTTGTGTGTGTGGTAATTAACAGGGCAGTTAAATAAATTTAAAAAAAAGAAAGCGACAACGAAATAAAGAAAGAGACAAAGAAAGAATGAAAGAGAGAAAAAGAAAAAGACACACGACTCATCTTTGGAGTCGTGTGTGGTATTAAACAGGCCGGTTAAATAAATAAAAACGAAAGACAGAAGGAGACAATGAAAGAAAGAAAAAAGAAAGAAAGAAAGAAAGAAAGAAAGAAAGAAAGAAAGAAAGAAAAATAAACATGACTCACCTTTGGAGTCATAGGTGGTAATTAACAGGCAGGTTCAATAAATAAAAAAGAAAGAAAGAAACAAACAAACAAACAAAGATAGAGAGAGACAAAGAAAGAAAGAAAGAAAGAATGAAAGAGAGAAAAAGAAAAAGACACACGACTCATCTTTGGAGTCGTGTGTGGTATTAAACAGGCCGGTTAAATAAATAAAAACGAAAGACAGAAGGAGACAATGAAAGAAAGAAAAAAGAAAAAAGAAAGAAAGAAAGAAAGAAAGAAAAATAAACATGACTCACCTTTGGAGTCATAGGTGGTAATTAACAGGCAGGTTCAATAAATAAAAAAGAAAGAAACAAACAAACAAACAAACAAAGATAGAGAGAGACAATGAAAGAAAGAAAGAAAGAAAGAAAGAAAGAAAGAAAGAAAGAAAGAAACACACAACTCATCTTTGGAGTTGTGTGTGTGTGGTAATTAACAAATTAACAGGCCAGTTAAATAAATAAAGACAAAAGAAAGACAATGAAAGAAAGAAAAAAGAAAGAAAGAAAGAAAGAAAGAAAGAAAGAAAGAAAGAAAGAAAAAGAAACACGACTCACCTTTGGAGTCGTGTGGCAATTAAGGCAGGTTAAATAAATAAAAAGAAAGAAAGAAAGAAAGAAAGAGACAATGAAAGAAAAAAGAAACAACGAAAGAAAGAAAGAAAGAAAGAAAATTCATCTTTGGAGTCGTGTGTGGTACTTAACAGGCCCGTTGAATAAATAAAAAGGAAAGAAAGATAGATAGATAGATAGATAGATAGATAGATAGATAGATAGATAGATAGATAGATAGATAGATAGATAGATAGATAGATAGATGGATAGATGGATAGATGGATAGATGGATAGATGGATAGATGGATAGATGGATAGATAGATAGATAGAAAGAAGAAAGAAAAGAAAATCATCTTTGGAGTCGTGAGTGGTAATTAACAGGCCGATTAAATAAATACAGAGTAAGCTTGTGTTGTGCTGCAGATACCGGGGAGCAATTTCGGGGGTAAACCCAAAACACAATAACTTTTTGGTAATTGGGGTTTGAATCCGGCGCTACGTAAACGGGGCGTGCCTCGGCGGTAATGGCTCGGTGGCACTAATTAACTATTACGCTTTTGAGTGAAGCTAACGAGACGTGTAAAGGCATCAGAGGAAGGCCAGAGCTCTACAGGTGATAACCCTATTTGGCGGTGACATTTTTTAGTGTAAAGTCACCGCGGCAGCGATGAGATCAAAGGGAGAGACTCCCCCATTGGGTCCAATTAGAAACTATAGCATTGTAGAAATGATACGAGGAGGGGTGGTCGGTCGAGGGGGGGAGACGCCATGGGTGGTGGCGGTGGTGGGGGTGTGGAGTTATGATATTCATAATCTATGCAGCGAGGCCTTTTTCCAGTACAGGTCTTTCTCCCAGTAGCTGTGATCTTTTCAACTTACATCAAGGGAGGATGGTCGGAGCGGATGAAAGCAGGGTGTCCAATGGAGGCAAGCGGCCCGCAGTGGGCGGACACGGGGGCCTCATTAAGGCCCGGCCCTGGCCAGACCCCGAAACGAGGGTTTGAAGTGCGTCACATAAAGAGCACGGGGTCAAAGGTCGGACATAGAACAGATCTCCATTTAACTCTCCAGCTGGAGATGATAATTAGCAGGTGCAACGACGAGCCCTGAGATAATGCGGCCGCAGGTGACAATGGCTGCCTGCGAGAGAGAGAGAGAGAGAATGTGTGTGTGTGTGTGTGTGTGTGTGTGTGTGTGTGTGTGTGTGTGTGTGTGTCTTAGCATTTTGTTGCGGGCGTACGTAGACACACACAAGACGATTTTTGGCAAAGTTAAAAAATGCTACTTTCCACCTCAGACAACAGTCCTTTTCCCCAAATCCTTACCCTGGCATAGCACAAAGACGTCTCCTTGACGTGGACAACAACAACAACAACAACAACAACAGCAACAGGTGATTAAAGCAACGTGGGGCTCTGCGTGGCCTGTTTTCTAATCACAAAGCCTCCTGCAGCATAATAACACTTGAAGGCTGCTAAACAAATCAATAAAGCTCCCAGAGAAGAAGAAAAGGATCTCTCTGCCAAAACACTCGATTTAACACATGAATAAGTGAAGATACAAGTAAAGAGAAAAGGAAGAAGAATTTAAAAATATATATGTATTATTATATATTAAGCGATAGCATTCCCTCACAAAATTGGCACAAGTAGGTATAAGAACTCCACAAATAACGACCCTGACACGTATGTGCGGCTAAAAAAGAAGAAGGAAGAAATAGGGGAATGGGGGGGTTGGGGAGGAGCGGTGTCTGCTCGCAAAAAGAATGTTTTGTTTAAGATTCTGTCCAGGGAAAGAAAGCCATTGGGACGCAATTAAAGAACTACAAAGAAAGAGAAATAGTTATTAAAATCTCCTACTTTCTTTTGATGTGCTATACAGTCGGAATTGTACACACACACACACACACACACACACACACACACACACACACACACACACACACACACACACACACACACACACACACACACACACACACACACACACACACAGAGATAAGTGCACAAATCCCCGCACCCACACTTGCCTACATGTACACACGTGTAATTCGTGCACGCGCACGCACACACACACACACACACACCCCCAGCGAATCCACCTCAGCAGCCAGAAAAAGGCGCTCTTTCAAACTCAGTTGGTTTGAGAGAATTATTACTTCTCTTTGATACCAACATGAGCCCACATCGAAAACCAACACAGCCATTCAGCACTTTCCCCGTATTTTTAGATTAGGGTTCGCCTTAAGTGCTTAAACTGTCCAATCACGGAGACATTATCAAAGTCTATAGGGAAAGAGCAAAACTGAGTTTCTTATTTTTAACACCAAACAATATTGGATAACAATTAGCCCCGTGGTTGGACGCCATTAATCGCTTAGATGAATATTAAATCGGTGATGAAAAAAACCCCCAAAAAAACGTGTATTAAGGGAGGAAGATTAGAGAAGATTAGCTGCTGATACATAAAGTGGGACATATTCTTAGTTCCACTTCATTCAACGCGTTCATGCACAACAACAACAACAAAAAAAAAAGGTGAACGGGGGAGAAATGGCGCAAGACACACACGCACACACAGGCGCGCGTACACACACACACACACACACACACACACACACACACACACACACACACACACACACACACACACACACACACACACACACACACACACACACACACACACACACACACACACACACACACACACACCAGTGTTGTTAATAGGGCTATCTGATTGCCGGGAGATCCTCACAGGTGCAGGGTTACTCTGTCGAGTTGACCTCTCGGCGCGCCCGAGCCACACGGGCTCTGAGTTTTGCATACATAATTAACTAGTGCTAAATGTCATCCCTCACTTCAATAAGCAACACAGTGGGTTGGCTGCTTCGCTCCCTTTTTAACTCCTAATCCACAGCGAGCTACTGGCAGGGAGAATGGCCGGAGAAACAAAATAAAAACGGGAGCGTTTAAACTCGGCGGTAGCCAAGGGGGAGAGAATGTGAACCCCACCCCCCCCCATCTCACACGTACACACACACACACACACAGGAAATAAAAGAAAGTCCGGCGAAACGATAAAATACAAAAGTAAAAACAACACAAAATGAGCTGCTTTGCTTCCTGCTGTGGAGATTAATTTTTCTCTTGATTCTATTGCACATCTCTTCTTCTTACTCTTTTTATTTCCTCTCCCTTCGGTGAAGCGAGTCACCGAGGTGGAATGAGCCGGCAGCGCAGCCCCGCATGCCCCATTCTCCCCAAACTCCCCTCCAGTCGGCGCAGCAAGTGAGGAGGGGCAGCGTGGACAGATCGAAACGGGACCCGCACGGAAGACGCTGCACTTTTGGAGCCGTTTCCCCGGACCGAGGGCAACGTTGTAAGTTACGAAAAGTTTGGTACAGCAAATTCAATCTCCCGAGTGAAGGCGTGAATGTGTTTGCGTGCGTGTTTGCATGCGTGTGTGTGTGGCTTGTGTGTTTCCCTGCTCCTGGCTGTACTCTATTGTTCCACCATGATTTCGGTGCTATTATTTATCTATTTTTTTACTTTCTGAGAGACCCCCCCCCCCTCTAAATTAAAGCCGGCGATGTTTGATTAAGTGTGCCGGGGTATCTCAGGAGAGAGGCGCGTGCACGGCAGGCTCAGCCCCCTCATTCATTTGTAAACCTCCCCAACGCCGAATGCTTGAAACACAGGAAGTGGGAGTGCACTGTAAATTTGCACCTTGATTGGGGATCCGGATGATCAAATGCGAGACGCGGCGGAATGCGCGGGTACAAGGTGTCAGCAAAGCAGTGAGAGGCAGAGGAGGAGGAGTAGAGAAGGAATTAGCCTGTGATCTGAGCGCGGGAGCATCTCAAAATAAAGGCGGAAGCGCCATTGTAGTGCCTCACCTTGAATGTGTGGTACAGACGGAATAATACATGAAAAAAAATAAAAAATAACAACACACACAATACGATATCGTTGGGTTGAGATCAGCCAGGGAAGGAATCAAATGGGGAAGAAGGGAAGAAAGAAAGAAAGAAAGAAAGAAAGAAAGAAGAAAAAAAGGGGTTTGGTGGCACCGTGTTTGTTTTTCAGAATTAACACACTCCTAATTTGCTATTCTTGGATACTTTTTAATGACTAGCGAGGTAAACAGCTCCGCCGAACCAAAAGCCAATTATAACTTTATCAGCGCAACCTCTATGTGGGAGAGGAAGCAGCGAATCTCTGCAAAAGAAAAACCAAAAAACACCTTGATCTTCCTGGGGAAAAATACTTTTTAAAGAATATTCCGTTTCAATGTACTTGTCAACACACTGATTTTATTGGCAAACACAGAGCCCCTCAGAGAGTAGTATGGTGCCTAAATATATATACAGGATAAAAAAAAAAAAACAAACAAAAAAAAAAAACCCACTATAAACTACTTCCGGTGCTTAGGCAATAATTAAAAAATGCAACGCAGAAAATGTCATCCTAAAACAAAAAAATCAAGTGAATTCCCATAATTATATTTCACCAAAAAGATAGAATATAATGCTGGGATTTAAGATCAACAATAAATGTGAAGCGCAGAACAAAAAAAAAATATATATATACAAAAATTTAAAGACTTTGCTGCGATGGAAATGATCCGAATTTCTCCTAAATTATCTAAATTAAATGATTTAAATGATTACTTATCATCCCGAAAGCAAGTGAAAGAGACGTAAAAAAACCCAAAAAAAAACACACACAACAAAACAAACTGGAATATCGATTTATGTGAACAATTAAAAAACAAAACACACAGTCCAAACGTCCTGTCCTGTACGGAGAGGTATTCACAACAAAACCAATAACTGTCCGACCTTAAACCGCGTTGCATCTGAGGTTTCCAATTAAAAACGCTAAATGTCAAAAATATTTCTCCAGAGGCCGCTCCACTCTCCCCTCGACCCTTTTACCAATTATTCCCTTTACTAGGAGATCTTTCCTTTCGGGTGGGGACGAGCGGAACTGCTACTGGCATGGTAGCATTTCTAATAGTCAATAAATCGAGGATATTATGTGTGAAATGGCGGGAAGGGGCCGTTAAGGGGGCGGGTACGGGCGGTGCTGTCTGAGAGCGGAGCGTCTTAATTTGGGACAACTGTGAACTCTGAACCTGCTAAAAAGTGGGGCCGCTGGTCATCCCCACGCCATAATGGAGTCCACATGCACGACACACATCACAGCCCCCGATGCCGCAATTAGATCAATGTCTCATGGTTCACTTAAATCAATATCGGCGCACCCCCCCCCGACCCCCTAACCCACCGGCGTTTCACCGATTTTTTTACTTACTTGAAACACACACAAAAAAACAGCCACTGCCCTGCCCCCCCCCCAACATTTTGCTTGCAACGCTTAATATTTAGGCAAAGGAAAAGGACAGGCGACACCGGGCTTTTTAAAAGTGTGAATAATTGCCACCAGAGAAGCCTCGTGCTGGGGTTTGACGCCGGCGGATTTTGGAGAGAGAGAGAGAGAGAGAGACGAACAGAGGTTCGAAACAGCGGAGGGAAGCACGACGTGCGGCAGCCCAAGCCCCCGTGCAGAAATGCTCGGCATTAATTAAGATTTGCGGCCTCTGTTTGACAAACTGAGCAACGCTTCAAACATCTCCGCGCATGTAAACACAAACATCAAATGCCATGTGGCACGTCCTCATCACTAACGAGCAAACTAACAAGGGACCTGGAATTCAGCTCAATTAGTACCTGCTCGCTCCCTTATTAATCCGCTACCCCCGGTGAGGAGATAACAGGAGACGGAACAAAATAAGAAGAGGGAGCCAAACAACAATGGCAGCCACAACAATTTGCCACCGCTAAATCTATTAGCGGTGGCGACGTTTCCATTTCAGGTGGAGTAATCCGATGCGATGCGAGGGGTTTGTGCTGTCATTAGTTGGTGGGAAATGTTTGAGTGGAGGGTGGAGAGTGGGGGGGGGATCAAAGCAAAACGGCTCCGAGCCCGCCACTTAATTTATCCCACGGCAAAGACAAAGGGCTCCTCACGCTGCCTTTGTCGCTGCCGTTCTCAAAGGCCCGGGCTCCTTTCTTACGACACACTCGATTTGCAGCTTAATTACAGATCGGGAGCCTCTGGAGCATGTCGTCGCGAAGCAGTAGACAGACAGACAGACAGACAGACAGACAGACAGGCGGGACCGGTGGACAGACAGACAAGTAGTCTACCGAGGACCACAAAGACCGGACCGACGTCATTAAAGTCCGACAGGCAGGCGGTAAAGTGGACGGGCAGGCGGGGGAGCCACACGGGGAAACCGGAAGCACCCTAGGACAGGTAGTGAGGAGGCGGCTGTAGCTGGAAGTTAAGTAAACTAGAGCCGTTTAGGCGCAGACCGTGGCACGCGATACATGCCCGGTATTTTTAGGTGTTTTCATAGCGTACACGCTACGAGCGCGGCAATTTGGAAGCATAACGTCGGCGGGGGTTGGAGGCCGGCTGCGACTGGATTAACTACACACCGTTTCTTTTTACAGGACCTGAGAGAGAGTGGCGGGCGGTGGAATCTGAGTGCGCGGCGGCGTTGGTGGGGGCCGCAGGTCAGTGAGCGGCAGAGCATTAGCATACGCTGTGAAGAAGGCCGGCGCCGCGTGTCCGCGGCCCCTCAGCGGGGCCTCAACGCCTTGCTGAGGAGCTTTAATAAAAACCCCCCCGGAGGACGGCTAAACAAACAAGATTTCTGCTCCTACAAAAGACGAGGATGACAGGCATGCGTGTGCCCTACTGCGTGGGTGTAGATTGCAGATAAATGTATGTGTGTGTGTGTGTGTGTGTGTGCGTGTGTGTGTGTGTGTGTGACCCTGCCACCGTGGCGACGCTTCCTGTTGCACTGACCAGCGCCGGTGCTCCATTAATTAAAGAGACGACGCGCTGGCAGGTGGCTTCGCTGGCCGCACTGGTAATTGGCCCCCTTCTCTCCTCCATCTCTCTCTCTCTTCCCCCATTACAAACTTGCCCGTCTCTGCCTTTTCATTTATTTTTCTTCGCCCCCCGCCCCCCCCCTCCTCTTCCTCCTCCCTGTGCCTGGCTCTCTCTGTAACATGCCAATGGGCAGGGATAAATGTGAGACTTTGTGAAAATAATGATTAGAATGGATGGAGATGAAGGGGAAGGGAGTCGCACATTTTCCCACCAGCTTCTGATGGAAGGGGGAGCGTGGCTCGCCTTCCAGCGTCACGCAACGCGGCAGGAGTTTATTTATATATTTATTTGTTTATTTATTTATTTTTTGCTTTAGACGGCCGCAAGGAGCCTGGGCGCGAGGAGCCACCGCTGCAGTCATTAGCGATGTGGGGCGGGGACGCAGCTCCGGCTTGACAAGCCTGCCTGGCTGTGTTTACGTACACAATACACATCGCTCTGTGCGCTGTGTGCACACAAGTGGGCGTGCACGGGTGTGTGTTTATGTGTGTGTGTGTGTGTGTGTATTTGGGTCCATTCGCGGTGCAGTGAGTTAGCGAAAAGGCCGTGACAACGCGTGTGTGTTTGCGCCAGTTAGAAGAGATGTGAAGGAAGAAAAAAGGCTCACCGCACATTTGATGTGCCACAAGATATAAACACACAAGGAGCTTTGGTGTGTGTGAAGGTTTTGGTGGTGCTTGTGTGGGTGTGTGTGTGGGTTTTGGTAGCGCTTGTGTGTGTATGTGTGTTTGTGTGTGTGTGTGTGTGTGTTGAACTGACCACATCACCAGGCAGGTTCTGCAGGTCGTCGGAGGAGCTTTCCAATGTGTTGGTGTCCACGTTCAGGATGACCACGTCCTCCAACGAGCGACTGCGAACCCTCTGCACAGGAGCCGAGGCCACGGCGTCGGCCAGATGACAGGCGGAGAAAGAAAGGTAATAAACGTAAAGGTGTTTATAAAAAAAAAAAAGGCATGAAGATACGCAACAACGGGGTTATAGTGGTCACAGGATAACGATTAAAGAGAACAACCACTTTGGTCTCGACTTGCTCTTTTTTTTTTTTTTTTTTTTTAACTGTGACAGATTTACAAATGGATTTAATCCAAGGATTCCCATTGGAACTGGCTCAAACCCTTCATGAAATCAGACTAGAACGGAAGGATGAAGAGCGGGAGGCTCCACTGAGCCAACGTTTTACCGATGCCGTTCAATCTAGATAAGTCGCATTAAATATTGAAGTTTGGGTTGGGAGAGGAAAAAATGTAAATAAGCAGCTGTCACATTTAACACCTTGACGATAAGCAATGACGGACTGCAATGAGGGGGGGTGGACATTTACAAAAAAACAAACAACAAAAAAAAACTAACAAATGTAAAACATCCATTGCCCGCAAATATTTCCTCCCATAGTGTGGTGCATCCTAATGGCGACGAATTCAACAATTATTTCGGCGTGGCGCAGTCAGGCAGGTGTGTGTGTGTGTGTGTGTGTGTGTGTGTGTGTGAGACAGAGAGTAGGGGGGTTGTGAGGGGGGCGGGGGGGGCAACGGAGTGTGTGAATTTCTAGTTTGTCACTTTTGTGACAGGCTGTGCTGCGGAGGCTCACATGCTGATCTGGACTAATTATGTAGTGGAGGAAAGGGGGACTTTCATGGATGCAGACTGTGATAAACACTGCCACTGTCGCTACTGTCAGGAAAATATCACGTGCACACACACACACACACACACACACACACACACACACACACACACACACACACACACACACACACACACACACACACACACACACACACACACACACACACAAAATAAAATAAATAAAAGACAGACAAGCATGTGTGGACACACGTTTAAAACTTGCATGTACAGAGAAACACATTAATAGCAGCACATATGCATGAGTGCAAATGAGACACACACACACACACATAAGCCGCAACTGTTTGCAGATCCCCCCCCCCCCCCCCCCCCCCCTCTCAGGGAGAATAAAGAGGTGAAACAATCGGCGAACAGCTTATTTAAAGTTTTTGGAAACAGTGTTGGTGAAGTGTCAAAAAAAAAAATTACATTATTAAAATTCTCACATTGTTCCCCTTAATACATTTAAGGGGAGAATTTATCGTGCGAGAATAACCCCTTGGTGTAAAAGAAGAGAGATTAAACCACTCCACTCCTACATACAGTCAGGTCAGCTTCTTTAAAAGAAAGGGCCTGGTTGAAGTACAGCAATGATAAAGTTCATGTTCTGGCATTAACGTGGTGAAGTGTATTTAAAAGTTGATTTTCTGGGACAAACTTGAACTTTCACACATATAAATACAGGATAATTACACGCAGACACAGAAAATGGAGCAGGAGGGCGTACCTCTAGCAGACTCAGGTGAACTCCGACCAGGTACGGCATGGGGGCGCTGTGGAGAGAAGAACGTCGAGCCGTTACCACGGTTACTAATCAAGGCTTAACTTGACTAAACGCTCAACTTTCATACTCCAGAGGAGAAAAAAAAAAAAGAAGAGCGACAGGAAGAGACTTTGAGCGAAAAATAGCTTTTATCACGCAACACGTGATCGTGTCATGTCATGTCAGTTCCGTTCATGCAGAAGGTGTGTGTTGATCTTTCTTTCCTCTGATTTTGAGGCGTTTTTACATTCATGTGAACGGTACATGCTAGGGAATTGGGGAAGTCTGTGTTGGAAAAACAGCCGCCGAAGTGGAATTGAATCCATATGTTATTCTCTTTTAGACAATCGTGTTATGTTAATGGCCGAGGCCTCTGGCTCTGGTGGTTTCCCGGAGAACCCGGGCGGCTTTGGGTTAGGACGATTAAATTAACTAGTGGAATAAGCAGGACAGATCCCCCCTGCCCCTCCCTGCAATCTTATATTTATGGACAAGGACGATCTGTCCTGGTTGTGGTCCTGGATGTGGTATTTTGTCTTTTTTTATTTTTTTTTATTGTTTGAATGACCAATTCTAACTTCACGGTTTCCAGTGGTCGAAAAATTCTAGAGGTATTCATACAAAACGATTGTGCGTTTTTAATACTTTAATAATGATATATGGATAAAATATTGTATTAACATGTATTATTGTTCTAATCTGAGAATAATACACAGAGAGCCACAAGGAAAACTAGTGTGAGAGTTTTGACTAAGCAACTGAATTCAATTTAACGTCTTTATTTAAGACTAAACGTGGTTTGAATCTAAAAAATCGATCTGGTTTTTATAAGACGACATTTCCCCCCCCCATCAAGCCTTTATTTTCTGCCATTTGTCTGATAATGAAGGACTTTGTAACACTGTGCTTTAAATAAAGCTTTGCTTGCTTGGAAAAAATCGATCTATCTATCTATCTAACCAAGTCGAAGATAGTAGTTAGCTGCAGAGAATTAATGTCTTCATATATAAGCAGTGATCCTTAATGAGGTTTTGATTTCAACAGAAAAAAAAAAAACCTATAGCGGCCTGTTGTTCCACTTTCAGAGCTCCTACATTATCTGTCATCGACACACTCAGCAGCATCGACACTCAGAGGGGAACACACACACACGCACAGAGCCCCTAAATTTAATTCAGCGATGTGATTGAATAAGATAACAGTGAGTCTTGGCAGTGTGCTGTAAATCACATTGCATTGTCAGTGATGAGGAGCGTGTTGTGGCCGATGCCTCCTGTATGGTGAGGCAGCGAAATAGCCACCAATGCATTCAATACCAACCCTCTATTTTTTTTTGCCCCTCCTTCTTCTTTATCGTTTTTTTTTTTTTTTTTTTTTTTTTTACAGATGCCGACGCCCCAGTTCTGTGTGTTTTCTCCCTCCCCTGGCGTACGCTCAGATCTGAAGTTGAGCTAAACGTGCGCGGACTGGTAGGACCGCCAACACTACTGTTCGCCCTTTTGGTTTCAATCAAGTCCTTTCAGATTTGTTGGATCGGCCTCAGATGGGTGGTAATGAACCCCCGAGAGGGGCCGAGACAGGGAGAGCCTCGGAGCCGAAGCGCCCGGATAAAATATGGAGGGCGCTGATCTGGACCGTTCATTACGCTGAGAGGCCACACAGGAGAGGAAGGTGTGGTGTGAGTGGAATCGTGAGACCAGGAGGAGGAATGGATGGTGTGAACGTGGATGTGTGTGTGCGCACGTATCTGTGATTTAAAGCTAATGTTTTAGCACCACAGCACAGTTCTTAGGTACATTGCAGAGTGTGTGTGTGTGTGTGGGGGGGGGGGGGGGGGGGGGGGGTTATAAATGGAGAGAGAGGGGGCAGGAAGGAAAAAGATAGAGGGAGTATTTGTGCTATGCTTGCTGTCTTCATCTAAGTCGGTGATATTGTGCGTGTGTGTGTGTGTGTGTGTGTGTGTGTGTGTGTGTGTGTGTGTGTGTGTGTGTGTGTGTTGCAGCCTCACCAACAGTAATCGAGGAGATGCGGGGGCAGCACCGGGATGAAGATGTGCTGCCAGTACATGGGGAAGAGCATGGCGGCCGCGCCATGGACACACGCGGTTAACTGCACAGAGAGAAACCAGAGAAACCATCTCAACACACACACACACACACACACACACACACACACACCCCTCGGTGGTACCTGAGACACCAGGAGGTTTTGGTTTAAAGAAAAATGTACTTTGTATGACTATGCTTTAGCACACTTTCTTGCAACACATTTAAAAAGGATAAAAACAAAATCTGAAAATTTCCTTCCAACTTTTTTCTTCCAACACCCCTCTACAAAGAACGGCACTTATCCAGGTTACTTCTCTGTCAAGTTGTAAAGATGAGATGTGCCTCCTGCCAAAGCCGTTCGAGAAAAAATAAATAAATAAAAAAAACATTTTAAAAATACATAAATGTTAAAAAAAAAGTAAAAGAATTTTTTTTTTTAATAAAATAAAATAAAAAGCATGAATCAAAAGCTCCAGAAGAAGCCCAAAACAGCCTCTGCACCCGCCGCCGCTCCTCACTGACGCGCTGCGGTGTTGTGCCGATATTTTATTTTATTGAGGTTATAATTGCCAAAGACGTAGGGAGCCTTTAATCTTGCTCTCAAACAAAGAAATAAAAGAGTTGCGGGATAGATATTCGGCACTGACTGGCAGGTCTCGCAGGGCTGTTGTGCTCCTGCTGGCGGTGGAGGGAGCAGACCGAGAGCCGGAGATCAAGCGGCTGACAGGAAGATGTCTTTAACCCCGTGACGGAGGAGAGATAGAGTAATATGGATGGAAGGAGTGATGAGAGGGTGAGAGGAGTACAGGAACGCATAGGGAAAGAGAGAGAGGACGGTGGTGGTTTGCGCACACACACACACGCGCACACACACACACACACACACACACACACACACACACACACACACACACACACACACACACACACACACACACACACACACACACACACACACACACAGATTATGAATCTGCCTATTCTTATACTAATAACCTTAATTTAATTTAATATGGCAATGAAGAAATCAAGTACGAGGCAGTTGACAGTGTCAGGTCATGTCACTAAAAAACCCTGAAAATGTACGGAGGAACCTCTGGCACATTATCATAAAGAAGAAAAAGGTCGTCGCCCCCCCCCGAAAGGAGCTTGACACAAAAAAATGATTTTTCAAAAGGAGCTTGACACACGTTTAATACAAAATGAAAGTCATTGTCGTCGTCCCCCCATTGTATTAAACCCTGTAAACCGCCCCCCTCCGCCCAACTTCAAGACATCCCATCTCATGAAAACCAAGTTATATGACCTGCATACACACGCACGCACGCACACACGGCGGGAGAAAGCAAGGCGTTAGCTCATCCTCCAGATTAAAATAACATGATTAAATATGGAAAGAGAACAGAGGTCTAAGGGGCTCCGGTGGGACTTCATTAGGGCAAATTGCCAAAGAATGAAACATGAGTTAGCCAAGAGAGACTGTAGGCCGGGCCAATACCGCCGGGACCCCAGAGGAGCGCCGCTGTTGCACCGCCACAGCTTCACAGTCAATGTGTGAAGCGGGCACACACACACACACACACACACACACACACACACACACACACACACACACACACACACACACACACACACACACACACACACACACACACACACACACACACACACACACACACACACAAAAGACCCCGTGCTTACTGACACACACACAATGTCACAATTGACCAGCCAAAAGCAAAGCGAGGAGGAAGCTTTGCGGCTGAACACCGCCGCTGCCAGAAAGAGAAGGAAAAAGAGGAAGGGGGTTGGGTGTTGAACGGGTTCACAACAAAGTGTTTGTATGTCTGTGCAGGTCCGTTGGTTTTTGTGTTCGTGGGTGTGTTTATTTTAACCATGTTCCTTTTGCACATTACACTGAAAAGAAGAAAGCTATCGACCCTTTTTTCCGACAGTATTGCTCCCGATCCCTCGCATCCGCGGTCCCACAATAGTTAAGACTTAATCAACATTGAATATGTGTCTTGCTCTGTGTATCTGCATATGCTTATTTCAGACGCCGAGCTCCTGTCAGGATTAATTCTTCGGCAAACAGTTAGGTTTGATTTTTTTTTTTTTTTTTTACCCCCCACCACCCATCCTACCCCCATTCTGAAATAAATCAATGCTATGAATATTAATGCGTGAAAGTGTCACACTTGGTGGAAGGCTCGTATGGAATCGCCGGTGCCCTACTCTCTTTCCAAAGTGGCGCCGGTGAGGGGTCATTAAAAAGTGATGAAGGCAGCAGTTTGAAGCTGTGGATATACACACACACAGCCATATAGTCGCTCATTTACACACATGCACAGGCATTAAACCCACAGGTACACACAAATGTGCATGCGACCATCGGACACGTGCGCAGGCAGGCGCAGGCGCAGGCACACACACACACACACACACACACACACACACACACACACACACACACACACACACACACACACAGATGGAGGGAAAACAGCGCACACATATCCAGCGCGGAGCCA
The DNA here is from genome assembly GCF_960531495.2 of Zeus faber. NCBI lineage: Eukaryota > Metazoa > Chordata > Actinopteri > Zeiformes > Zeidae > Zeus > Zeus faber. The sequence goes on along the minus strand of NC_137193.1, from coordinate 59,369,095 downwards.
AAAGGCTCACGGTGTGTCCCTCCTCTGGGAGGGGGCGAGAAGCCCCAGCCGTTTGCTGGTACCAGGAGGTAATGGCACAGAACACCTCGCTAACCAACTCCAATTATCTCCAGCAGGCCTCAAGGTGAAGCCCAGACCGCCGTGATTTACTCTCAGGGTTGGATGGCGGAAGAACGGCAAGCGCTCCTCTCCGCGATTGCTTTCTTCTAAAAATAAATTAATTTATAAAATTAAATAAATAAATAACAAAGGCCCGGGCGGTCCGGCTTGATGGAGTGAGACGGGAGAGGAGGTGGTGGGGGGGTTAACTGAAACTAAGATAATCATTTAGAAAACAAACTGGATTCTTTTATCCCAAACGCGGTGGAGGCCAGCACAGCATGAGAAGATAAGGTAACTTTTAAGGAGGTTGCTCGGGAGGAAGAGCACACATATTTCTCCCACCCCAAAAACCTTGTCCTTGGTTCAGGATTTAGAACGGATGAAGCAAACTTTGAAAAGAAAAAAAAAAGAAAAAAAAAATGTGATCACCCCCAGATCACCCCCCCCACACACACACACACACACACACACACACACACACACACACACACACACACACACACACACACACACACACACACACACACACACACACACACACACACACACACCAGCACACTGCCATCAATACAATTTTCCAGTTTTCTGAATGGGGGGGGGGGCGGTGGTGGGTGTGTGTGTGTGTGTGTGTGTGTGTGTGTGTGTGTGTGTGTGTGTGTGTGTGTGTGTGCACCCGTCGGGGGGGCAAGAGAGGGCAAGCCTGATAAAATATTTGCCAGGCTGATAAATAATAGATGAGTAGAGCCAAATGGCTTACACGCTCCACAAAAGACCTGGGTGCTTAATATTCCATTCAATGGAGAATCACAGATACAGTCCCCAAGAACAAATACAGGATTAGGTCTGCTTTTAGGTGCAGAGCCCAGTCCTCTGGGACAGAGGCTCTGCCCAGTAATGAGGGGCTGCCTGCCTGCCTGCCGCTTGTGTGTGCGCGCGCGCGTGTGTGCGTGTGTGAGCGTGTGTGAGTGTGTGTGTGTGTGTGTGTGTGTGTGTGTGTGTGTGTGTGTGTGTGTGTGTGTGTGTGTGTGTGAGATGCCCCTTCCTCTGAGAGAGGCGGACCGATTATACAGCGACAGCCTGCATCAAAAAGCAGCCAAGGTCTTTGGTTCTGCCCGGAGAGCTTTCCCCAACACTCTGTCGCCACACACAGAAAGTGGCCGCGCCAACACTGGTTTTTCCGGATCCCTTCTGCGCGACCAAAGGTCAGCAAGAGGGAGACGCCGAGAGAGAGTGGGGGGGGGGCAAAGAGTCCAGGCAGGGAGAGGGCCAGATAGGGAAAAGTAGGAGGGAGAAGGAACGCATGAAAGAGACGGTGTGAAAAAGGAGAGGATGGAGAAAGCGCGACACAAAAAGGGGTTAGAAGCCCCGTTCTGAGCGCTGACGCGGGAGGAGCATCTGTGGTCGGGAAACCACTCCGCCTTTAGCCGTGGGCACGCCGTCCATTTTAAATACTGTAGGATTTAGTGACAGGGGAGACTAATCCACACAATCTAAACTGCGGAAAGTCAACACAGCTCAAGTCGTTGCAGGAGCTGCTTGAGTTCGGCAAAATAAGTCACGTCTCCGAGTGTCTGTGGTGAAATAAAGGAATATTTCTCAACGGAGCAGTCACTCCGATGTCACCAGATGCCCTCTCCTCCAGGGGGCGTTGTATTGAAGCTCTATTTCAGAGCTCCCCCATTGACTTGGACGGCTTCTGGCGGAGCCTCTGACCGAGCGCACTTCAACACGAGCCATACGCCGGAGTTTTGTTTTGTCCCGTCTCCTCTCGCAGCCGTCGTTGGGATTCTGAGCGCAACGTTCCTCTTTCCACAGGAAGCCAGATACAGCTGAGGGAAGAGAGATGCAGATCGACAGGCCCAACACGACGGGGGGACGACCGCACGGGACTCCCACACGCCACTTTTACGGGTCCCCCGTCTCTACCGGCGTGTGAAAACACAGAGCTGCACAGGATCAAGTTCCAGGAAGAGACGGTGATGTACATGCGGGCGGAGTGAGTTCACAGTTCCTCTTTGTGGGAGAAGCGATGAAGACAGAAACACCCGTCCTCATCACAAACTCCGCTACACCCTTCGTTCCTCACCCGTCTCAATTTCCATCTCATTTCCTTCACGACAACAAATTAAGTTGTTTTCCTTCACTCCTCCTTCGGGCCTTCTGTCCATCGCTTCGACTTCCTCTTCCCTACCTGCTTTATTTTCCAATATACATTTTTTTAGTTTTCCTCTGCTCAAACCCCGTCCTCTCCCGTGGCCCTGCGCCGAGGAAGTCACCAATTAAAGGCACTCCGCTTTCTCCTGTCTGTCGACAAACATCGGTGTCAGGCCCCGACGCCACGCAGGTGTGCCACTAACAAGTAGGTAGCACGGTGAGAGAGAGAAAGAGGGCGCGCAGGACAGCGCAGACACAGCCAACGCTGCCGGGCCGCCCACACACACACACACACACACACACACACACACACACACACACCACACACACACACACACACACACACACACACACACACACACACACACACACACCACACACACACACACACACACACACACACACACACACACACACCCTCTCTCTCTGGCTCACAAAAGACATAAGGCACGGGCACCTGCAAATGTCGGAAAAATACACACACGCACGTACACACAAACAAACAGATGCATACAAAAAAAAGAGAGAATGTCACACACACCAAGTCTGTGAATGCAACGGGGTTGTACACAAACACAATCACAATGGTAAGTCAGGACACATGGCATGGCATGAGACATGTCTATTGAACCTAACAAGGGTGAGGGAGGGAGGGAGGGGGAGAGACGCTCCAACAACAAAGAGAGACATTAGACCCAGTAAGTCTGCGAGACGGAGAGGTAGCCAAAAAAAAGTGGGATTTGTGAGAAACAAAGTCAGCCCGAGTGGAAGACAAATTGAGAGGGAAGAGAGAGAGAGATAGAGAGAGGAAAAGAGAATGTGTCAGACAAGATGGAGAAAATGAGCCAGAAAAAAAAGGAGGAGAGCAGCCTGAGAAAGAGAGGGTGAGAAAGGACAGAGGGAAGGCAGGAAGTGAGAGAGAGAGAGAGAGAGAGAGAGATGAGAGAGAGAGAGAGAGAGAGAGAGAGAGAGAGAGAGAGAGAGGAGAGAGAGAGAGAGAGAGAGAGAGAGAGAGAGAGAGATGAGAGAGAGAGAGAGAGAGAGAGAGACAGCTGGCACTCTGGGGCAGGGAGGATGGATGGCTCCTTGTTAGCATAGGCCTGACAGGCTGATGAGATGGCTGCTGTCAGTGGAGGCCCCAACGCTGGCTCCATGAGCTCGGGCTGTGGGGCCAGGGCCGAGGCCGGGGCCCTGCGGCCGGTAGGGAGTGTGGGGATGGGAGGACTGGGGGGGGCTCAGCAGATGAAAGATGCAAGGTCTCCCAGCTGACTAGTTAGAGGAAGGCGCGATGAAGCCCCATTATACGGCCCTATGACAAGGCTGCACGCTCGGCTGGCTCCCGCCCCTGCGCCACCCGGCGTTCACCCCCCCCCCCCCCCCCTTCTCCGAATAGCGGTACCGTTCACCTCCGGTCACGAAACAGCAATAAGTCAACTGATGCATTGTTGTAAGATCATGATTTATTCCTTTGCTGTTGGCTGCTTGTGAGACGCGCGGGCCTTGTACCGGCAGACTGACACAGTAGGCTCACTGGGGGCTTGAACACAGGCAGCCGCGCCTAGAGCGGGCAGAGAGTGCGTGCGTGTGTGTGTGCGCGCGCATGTCTTTTCCTTCTCTCGCTTTGGTTTCTCCGCTTTGTTTCTCTATGCCAGGTTAAGAGGCTGGACAGCAGAGGTGGTAAGAAAAAGATACACACAAAAAACCCAAAGCAAAGATCAGTTCCATGTTACTAGGCTAGTCAACATCCACTCCTGTTACCGTTAAACCTCCGATGTCTGACGAACAGGTGACAAACATCCCCCGTCGACTGCGGCGGCTACTGAAACTTGCCATAAAACAAAGGACTTTGACAAGACTCTGAATAGCATTGATTGTATACTTAACGTCCTTTAAGCCGGTGGTGGCATTATGACGAATACTATTTACTTTCCAAAACGTTTGCGGCCCTTTTCCGCTTGAAGTGGGAGGTCAACCCATCCCATAATAAAAAAATAAATAAGGCATCAAAAGAACGGTAATAATACCAGGCCTGCCAGCGGTCCCTACGGACATGTGAAAATGCCTTTGTACTGCAGTATCTGACACATATAGCTGGAAAACCAAAACACCTCTCCCAGAGGAAGACGGATGGATATATTGAATGAGTGGATGAAGGATTGCGGAGGATAAAAGGCTTACAGAGGTGGAGGCCCGATGCAGAAGGCTCTTAAAATATCCTGTCGGCATATATTCGTTAAATAAGCCGCTGGAAGATTTGTCTCCTCCCGTCGCAGCAAACCGTAAATCACAGACAAAAATCACCTCTATCCCTCGTTTCCCCACTTGGAAATGGAACAAAATACCCTCTTTCAATCGCAGGTAATCTCCCCCCCGGTGTCGTAGTAGCCTAGCAGACCTTGAACTCTGATCCAGCAGCACCGCCATCCAACCATCACCCTTCATCCACCACCACCACCAACTCTGCAAACTCCCCAAACGAGGTGGAAACGAGTTTCAGATGACGTCACTCCACCCCACCCCCTTTCACCAACTGTCATAAACATTTGGCTCTGCTCCGTCAGCTATGGAGATAAGGGGATGGGAAGTGGTGGGGGGGGGTAGATAGATGGATAGAGGAAAGAGAGAGAGAGAGACTTCCTCCCCCATGAAGACGGACAGAACTCGCTGTCAGTGTGAGAGAGTAAGAAGTGTAATAACTGATAATTTAGGGCTCTTGGCCATTAAAGTGTAGCGGCTTTGAGATGAACAGTCAAGCATAATCCTGCTTTAGTGCCGGCCTTGCAGCCTGTCAGAGCCCGGCGATAGCGAGGCTGTCTGACTGCAGGGAGAGAGGACTTGGTCGGGCGATAAATCACTGCAGCTCTCTCTCTCTCTCTCTCTCTCTCTGTGTCACATAGATGTTCCCATATTAATATTTAGAGTTTGATATCCTCGTGGAATATTGATGAAGAGTGCCATGTTCATTCAGACGAACGGTCCCGACGTTTCCCAAATTCGGGGGAAAAAAAAAAAAACAGCGTTCAGACGTTTCACTTTTCTCGAGCGCCCTAATTGGAGATGAACCAAAAACCAGCATCCTTAACCTCAGTACGTTCGCACGTCAGAAATTAAAAACGCTGCGGCGCAACTTTCAGACGCGCCGATAAGAGAGGCCGCGGAGAGTCGCCGGTAATCCGGCGCGACGCGTGAGGAAGGCGTCATCGTCCAAGAAATCACAATGGAGGCACTGAGTCATGGGTGGAAAAGGAATGTCCTTCCAAAACATGGAAACAGAGCGGCGTTGGCTTGTTAAAGCAAACCGCACGTAGAGAAGTTATACGTTCTGAAATTGGGCTGATTGGACCGCTGACGCAGTCCAGAGGGAGGGAGTGACTGTTCAGGGATTTAGACTCACAGTGCTAAGCTTGCTTGAGGTAATAATGATGCGTCGCTCGTGCAGCATGCTGGTGTAGAGCTGGATCATGTTGGTGACTTCCACGGCCACAAAGTACTCCGTCAGGTTCCTCTGCGGAAAAAACAACAACACCGGGGCAGAAAAGATGTGTAGGTTGATAACACGTCAATGCCAGCCAACAAAAACTGCAGTGGCATGTTAGAAAGGTGATATCTTGTCTATTGTAACAAGTTAGTGAAGTCAGAGTGAATATGGTGCAGGATGGGAACTAACAACGATCACATTGAAAATAATAATAATAAATATATTTGCAGGCAGGAATAAACGGGGTCCAGTTTATTCATTATAGGTATGTATTACAGTTTTCTGGGTTCTGTGAAACGCAGCACAAGTTACAAAGGTTCCAAACACTGTGGTCTGGACCAATCAACGTGCACTTACGTCACAGCATGTTGCTCTCCAAGCGTTCAGTTTAAATATCCCTGAAGAACGGTGTTTTAAGAATTTACGACCGTTCCCGGACAAATCCAGTGCAGACACAAAGGGAAAGGTTGGTTCCTCCAATGATTCTTAGACCTTCCTGCGGTACGTAAACGTCTTCTTTGAACGATGATAGTTTACAGGGTTTTGTGAAATGCAGCAGGAGTTACAGTTTTCCAAGTTTCCTTTAAACGCAGCCCCAACTCAAGCGGTCTGTCTAGATCTTGTATTTGCAAGTGGCTGGAGGGGAATGGGTTCTGAAAGTCGAAACTTGGACTCATATAACATCGGATGATGATGTCACAAAAGTGGCCCGCTCCTGAAACGAATGAAATTATGACACTTTTTCACTAATTTCTGCTCCAAATGTAGAAAGATTCTGATCAAACTGACTCAAACGTCCCGGTTCTAACGAAACCTACGCCATATCTGTGCATACCGCTGTTGTCGTGTTTCAGATACTTTGAGCCTGAAAACACAACAATTTAAAAATGAAGAAAACGCCAAGCCATAACAATATTGTGCTTGTTTTTACACAAGTTAATATATGGTCTGAGACCCAAAAGTATGCACAAAAGCACTGAAAAAGGGAGTTTTGCATGATAGGTCCCCTTGAATAAAATTAAATATTAAACTCAATTTCAGTTTTGGGTCTTGAACAACTCCAAGCGATTTTCAAACTTATGTCGTCCATTTGTCGTTCATTTGTATTAACTTCATACTCCTTAATGATATGGGTAGAAATGTCCAGGGATATAATATAAGAATACTGAATACCTTTGATTCCATTTCACTACATTTATCTCTTTTAGGCTGATTTATTGCCCTTGGCGGCGGAGGGGGACCAACAAACTTGTGTTTTGTGGTCAAGAGAACAGTCCGCACGTCCCTCCGTGTCTCCCCCACAACCAGACTTACACTCTCAGGGATCGTTGGCAGCCCGTTGATATCGGGAGCGATGAAGTAGGAGTGCTGTGGAAACGGGAAGAGAGAAGGTCACAAATGAAAACACGCGCACACACACACACACACACACACACACATACACACAGACACACACACGAGAATGAGGGGAGCGGGCGCTGGGGGGGGGGGGGGGGGGGCCTTCACTTTGTTCTATGATTTATGGCTCATCTTCTCCTCTGTCTATATGAATAGCTGAGTCTGGTGTCTGAACTGTGGGGATGCTTTTATCAGACCAGCAGTACAGAGAGCAGCTCCCCGCAGACGCAGACCAGGGGTGATGTCTCCGGTGGGAAACACTTTATTTAAGCTTTAAAAAGAGAAAACCCGCGCTGCGCGATACGGCGAGAGGCGAACGCAGAGCTCCACGTCCATGCAGACATATGGACGGAGAGACGGAGAGAGAGACACACACACACACACACACACACACACACACACACACACACACACACACACACACACACACACACACACACACACACACACACACACACACACACACACACACACACACACACACACACACACTGTTTAGGAGGATCAGAGGGCTGCCTGTCCCACTTTGGGAGAGCAGGGCAGGTTCAGATCAAAGGGGGGGGGGGGCAGTGAGAGAGGCGCGGCATGGAGACAGGTAGACATTCCGCCGAGTCAAATCTCTCTCTCCATCTGCACTTCCTCTCCTGTGCCCTCGGTACACCTGTGCTTTGGTGGGCCGCGGCTCAACCATCTGTTGCACCTCACAGAGTTCTCTCGTATCGCCGAGGGGCAGCACTAAGAGCGCAATACAAGAAAAAACACATCATCACAATTCATTTTTCGAGGTGACTGACTCTGACTAAGGGACTCTGATTGGACTCCTTCAGCTGCAGTTAAAACGTGGTGGAAATGATGGAGAGGCTGCTTTAAAGGATGTCGGTTACGATACAGTGAAAATACACAGGAACTGCTCTAAACTTATTTACACACACACACACACACACACACACACAACATTTTTAAGTACCCTATAAGGACTTGCAGAAACCCCAAACCACCACGAATGAATCCAGGATGCATGATAAAGGTGAATGATAATCATACGTAGAACATAACATGTCGGACGGAGCAGCAGTGTAAACCAAGTCACACGTTAATGAACAGTTCAACTGTTGCGAAGCAGGGCTAAACTCTGAGGCCAAAAGGACGACGCCTGGTTCAGACGGCATCTCGACGGCGCTCCTCGGCGTCACTCACTCTTTGTCTCTTCTGTCTTTCTTCATCTCTCTCTCCCCGTTTCTTCCCCACGCGCTGAATTATGTTTCACTGAAGTTCTACAAATAAAAGGCTGTGTGATTATCACACACGAGGTGTGTACCACTTCCCAACCCAACACGTCCCAGGCCTTTGCCCTGCTGTTTGCTGGTGGAGCTCGGGTTCTTCTCTCTGTGTGTTTTTTTTTTTGTTTTGCTGGGGTTTTTTTCTTCCACAAAGAAGTGTTTATATAAAAACATGGAATGCGGGTTAACTGGAA